>NW_027175820.1:11375000-11432500 GCF_023055335.1 Clinocottus analis | reverse complement strand
CTAAACTACTTGAGTTAGTTTGGAGGCTTGAAGAAGCCAAACATGCATCTCTTGCATAACCAACCCATGCAAAGAATTTACCCCCAGTAGTGTCCCTTAAAAAAAAAAATTCTATCTGTCTTGTTAACTGGGAAATGTCTTGGTTGTCAGAATTACCTTGATTTTCTCTGATCTTTCCTGCAGACTCTGCTTGGAGGATTTCCATGACTCAGCATGATGCCCATTTCTGGGTGATGCTGATGCCTTTCCACTCAAAGCTGAAATAGACTGCGACTGTGGAGAAAAAGGGAAGAAAAACAGGAAAAAAAATGAACAAGTCCCCACGTGAACCAACACCTCCAAACTTAAATGATATCTTTGTCCACCATCAGGACAACACCATTTAGAAGGGCTTATCTCCCTGAAGGAAACTACACCAGTCTTACCAAAAACAGTAAGTTAATGGTCGCCTGGATACTCACACTGTGTGTCAATGGCTTTCACCTCTGGCATGCAGAACAGCTGTTAAATTATTTCTCTAACTTCCTATATATGCCAGAACACGCAGTCATTTGTACTTTTGCGTCATTTTTTAGACATTACAGATGGCCTTTTAATTCCAACACTGCTCAACATGTTTCTAATTTGAATATAAAAAGAGACATTTCAGGCTATCGCCTGTTTTCCGAGAACAGCTAACTTCCTTGTTCCCTCATTCCGAAACTACTTACATTGCCATTTAGACTAATAGTCAAATTAAGTGAAGGGGAAATAGCCTGCCGTCTTCTGGTAGCGCCGAGGAAATATTTGCTCCATGTTTATGATTGAAGCATGAGAGAAAGTAATGAAGCCTGATGATTTTTTGAGATTGGAGCTAAAAAACCACTGCAACCTAATTCCAAATAAACTAAAAATACAAAAGTGATTGAATCTCTTACATTAAACATTGTATCTCTCTACACATTCTTGGTGCATCCATTAAAACCAAAGACCCAATTGGAGTAGAAGAAGTTCAGTCTGTGACAGTCCTTGTCACAGACTGAACATGTTGGTAAAATGTTCCTAAACCCACAGTGTTGTAAAAGCTAAAATATGTAGCACCTCTGTCCCTCTCACACACTGTCACACTCTATTGTTGCCTCGGTCTACAAGCCGAGTGCTCTCTGGTGGACACTGAAATGGCTAAAGCAGCTGCTTCACCCTGGCGCTATAAATAGATGAGTGGAGGAGCTGAGCTGTGGATTCCAATCCCCCCCCCCCCCCCCATCTCCTCAAATACAAAGACAAGAGAGGATGAGACCGACTTTACAAACATACTGCAACCAGCCATTCATTGTTGTCAACAACAAAGCCATGTGTTAAAAGCACCGGTGTCAAACTCAAGACTCGTGGGCCGGATCTGGCCCGCCACATCATTTTATGTGGTCCACAACAGCTTGAAAGGCATATGCCTTTCAAGCTGTTGTAATCATCTTAAAATTGAAGTATATGCTGCTTTACAGTGTACAGACACCACAGACTACATCTCCCACAATACATATTGATTTTGTGACCCGCTAATGAACGACATCCTACCGTGAGAAAGCAGTGTTTCCATATTGGCATTTAACTAAAGACAAGTGATTAACTTAAAAATGATTAACAAATAATCCCAACAATGTCCAAAAAGAGAAAGATTGATGCAGAGGGAAGGCCATTAAAAGAAGATGGGAAAGCAAATGCATGTTTGTGCTTCAAGTAGACAAACCAGTCAGTCTTCTGTGTTATGAGGCTGTGTCATGATGAAGAAGTACAATGTGTGCAGGTGTGCCACGGAGCGCATACAGGTATGTGAGCAGGTGTGCCCGAGTCAAATATGTCACACATTTCTTAGTAGCTGACAATTATTTGTTAGACCAGAGTTATATCCTTCTCAACTGTGACAAAAAAAAGCTTTTTTTGAAAAAGCACATTTAAATCTTTGTCGTTATTTTCTTTCTAAAAATGTTAATCTTTGATAGGGTAATGTGGGTTTCTTAACCCTAAATGAATTTCTGTTGTAATTACAGACATTTGCTTACTTGTATTGTTGTATATGCATGTACAAATGTTTACACTTAAATAAACAATAATCAAATGCAAATATGTTATGATGTGTTCACACCAAACGCAGCGTGAATTATTTGTGCGAGTAGGTTACATGCAAAGTCAATGCAGAAATGCGATAGGTTGCGAAAAAAGCAAATTTTCCGCCATAATGATACCGTTGCTAGTCCGCCTGAAGTATCGCTGATCAATCATCAATCAGACGCTGTTGGGGGACTACAGATAAAAATATGATCCCAGACACAATGGAATTTGATGTTCCGACGTATGTGGAATTTACACAACAAGAATAAAGCAGAACTAGTGGTTATTTCCGTGGTGGAAACGGTAACTTACTGGAAGCGTAAGTTTTACGGTGATAAGCCAGACGCAGTTCCTGTAGTCTGTGAAATTCACTGAGCTGAGTGCGTTTACAGATGGTGTTATGAAACCAAACAGGAGGGAGTGTGAAGTTCTAATGTGTTTTGGACTTCCACAAGTCTCAACAAGTGCAACGCAGAAATAGTTGTTATATCTTCTATGGTCGATAGCAGAAGAGATAACTCTTTTCACAGAGAGAAGTGACGGAGATAAACTACACCCCCGTTGTTGCGGCACAATTATTCGCGCTACGTTTGGTGTGAACAACCTTTTATTGTCGAGTGAGTAAACTGACGCAATAAACGTGGCGCGAAACATTTTTATGAAATTTGTACAACTATTCATACTCAGAATGTTAAAGGAATAGCTTGACATTTTGAGATTGACCTTCTTGTCAAGAGATGAAAGAGATCGATACCATTCTCTCTGTCAGTCTGGTTAGCTTAGCAGAAAGACTTGAAACAAGAAGAAACAGCTAGCCTGGCTCTGTCCATGCTGAACAAAATTTAAAACTCACTAATTAAAATGACACTCATTTGTTCAATCTAAACAACAACCTTGGTGTAAAAACAACTCCTTTCCTAATAAAGTCCAAAACTGTCAATCTCACTGCGCAACGAGATGCGAGAGTAGTATTGATATTCTCATTAAACGTCCCTTTTAGTTTCTTCCTTGCACACGGAGATCCCTGATCGGCTGTTTGGACAGTAGCTCATCTGCTGCTCAAGATATATAGACTCTGTTATTTAGAACAAGCACTATCAAACCAACCATACCTATGAAAACAAAAATCTGAAGCACATTTCTTCTCACGTCATGTCAGCTTAAACACTTACAGCAGAGTTAGAATTCACATCTGAATTTGACGTGAGATCCTCGTGGCTGTCATGGTCTGGGAACATCTTCTCCAGGACAAGGAAGGCCAACAGGCCAACAATTACCCACAAGCCCTCAGTCATGTCGTGGTTGTGTTTACCAGCTGGGATGGAAGCAGAGAGATTCAAACAATGAGCAAATATAGTAGGGCTGCAACAAATGATTATTTTAATAAACGATTAATCGGTCGATTATTTTTCAATTAATCGGATAAAAAATAAATAATTTTAAAAGCATTAATTTGCAACCTTTTATTACAAAAACAGAACTAACAGTGCAAATTCACAGTGCAACTAATCTTAACAATAAATAATTTATAAAAAATAGAGAAATACAAATCAGAAAACTTAACAGGATTTGTCAGAACTTGTTCTTTACACTCAGACATACACACTCACAGACGCACACTCACACACATGCAGACACACACACTCACAGACATGCACATTTACAGACACTCACAGATACACACACTCAGAACTCAGAACAAGAGATGAAAATTCCAGAAATAAAACCACTCAAAGTATAAACGGATAACTTACGGACTGCACTTTACCTAAACAAAGGTTATTATTTAGATATTGAACTACAAATCCCAGCAACACTTCTTCTGCATGAAGCCGCATTATATCGGACTGTAGAACGCAAGTCTGCATTCTGCACCTCAGAGGAGATGTTTCTGCATCGTTCCTCTTGAAGCCTCCACGGTATTTTAAAACAAAGACGTTATCTAACCCAACAGCGCGGCTCAAACACGGGGAATGAACGACTAGCTAGCGAGATACAGCGTGCTGCAGAAGCTCCTGAACCTCCTGGACCTGCTGCGCTCCGCTTCACTCAACTGTTTTGTTCAATACTTAAACATCTCCGCGACTTATTGAGCGGCGTAATAAAATTCGTTGCCAACTTTTTTAATAATCCATTTGATCGATTCGTTGTTGCAGCCCGAAAATATAGTAAGTGAAAACTAAGATACAACATGGGCAAGTGATAGGATTCAACAACTTAAATCAATAGTTGCATTAAACATAATACATTAAATGACATAGTTACATTTGGAAAAAAATATAATCTATGATTAATTTATTCAAAACTGCTCTAAAATAAGGTTTACTGACTTTAGCCTGTTGTTTGTGAAAAGGTCTTAAGCATTCTACAAGTAACGAAATGTAAATATATTTGTATCATGTATATTTAAGAGGGGTCAGATACAATATAATTCAAATACAAAAGTGGTGATGGAAAGGAGACACACCTGAAGAGCGAGAGCGCTCCCACGCCTCAGGGAGGAGGTGAAGGAAAACATCACCAAGAAGACCACCAATAGCAAAGCTCAGGAGCTGCTTCAGCCTCTGGGCACCAGCTGAGGAAACACAAAGGAAAAGAGAAGAGACAAAGAGCAGCAATCACTGCATACTGTGTTTAATTAGGAACTGCAAATTCATGTCATGTGACTGCGACATCCCTCCTGCATGTTGCTGGGGTGATTGATTTAGCTTCTTGGCTTAGGAGCCAATGGACAGAGTGGGAAAGGACATCAGGAAACAGCCTGACTACACCTAAGGGAAGGAGGCATCAGTCTATTTAAGTAGCTTCATCTTTAACATCTCACCTCTTTGCTTCCTCCCAGGCCTCCACTCTACCATCTGGTTTGGTTACTGTTTTGTTTGCACCAGCCCACTCACAAACTGACCTCATCTATATTAATTACTAATCCAAACGATTAACACTATCATTCATATTTTACCTTATCTCAAGTGTGATTAACTGTTTTGTCACAGACTTTAGGCCAGTAAGTGACAGTCTCTTGTTTTAGCACTAAGGTTACCTTCTCTTTAATTATATAAAATGGCATCGTTTTAACAGATTCATTCATCATTTTTAAGTTAAGCATGATGCACAGAAATCCACCCCAAAAAATGTGTCTCTAGCGCAGTCTACTAATATACACAGTGGTGTGCTCCCGAGATCCTTTTCTATGTGTTGGGAGTTTCCTCAGTAACAACTAACCTCCGGTCAGGACTGTACTTGAAAACCCCACGGCCTAAAATACATCTGGAATGCCACGTTCCTGTGGGTGGGGCAGATCAAGAGGCTGCAGGCCTCAGGCTGACCTGCCTGGTCTGGTTAATGAAGTGCTCAGTTTCTTTCATGCACCAATACAAAAGGCATGTAAAAAAAGATGAATTGAGACCCTCTTTGCCGGTTCATAGGTTAAAGAACAAAAATCAACCTAGTGAAAGTGGAATCCACAAGGAATGGTTAGAAGATGATATATTAGTTGCACTGGGCATCACCAGTGTGCATTACTGTCTGCTACAGTGTAGGTCAACTATTTTAACCCAGACTAAAATAATAATAATTTGAAGGATTTCCATGAAATTTGTACAGACATTCATGGTCCCTAATGGAAGAACCCTAAAAAATGTGGTAGTCGTCTGACCGTGCATCCAGTGCGACAAGCAGGTGAACGTATTGCAAGTATCCAGTCATATCTCAACCTTTACCATATGGATTGGCACATACTTATCTGATGATAACCTGACAGACAGCATATCCAATTTGCTTCAATTACAGAGAAACCTGCTTTTTTAAAATTTGTTTTCCACTGTGTATTTTTTCATATTTAATCTTTATCCGGTTTGGTACCGTTCAGTACAACACTCAGCTCTTGGTATTGAGAAGTAACTTCACAAAAGAAAAAAATGGAAGTAAAAATGGCCAGTAAATTGACATCCTTCCGCTTTTAGTCTCATCTATACCAGTGGTTCTCAACTGGTGGGTCGGTGGCATACCCATTTCTAATGGGTCGGCGATTTTAGGACATTCCTCCTTGATTTTAATCCACAACACTCCGGCAGACTTGAAACGTACATTGAAGTTTCATTTTTAGCATCTTCACATGTGTCAAGAGTAAGAGGCTCAGACGATGTATCTGGTCATTTTTCAAAATAAAACCGGCCTTGTTTTTTTTGTTTCTTTTTTTTTTGTTTTATTCTTTGTTTTTTCTTTCTGATACCAAGGGGACGTTGCGTCACTCGCTCACAGTTGAACACATTTTTGAGTGTGATTCAACTGCATGGCACCAAAAATCCTTTAAAAAAGGAGTATACTGATATCACACACCCAGCACGTAACCCTACAGTCTCTATACTATCTCAGGTTCAAACCGCACCATCTTTTCATTACATACATTGGAGATGTTGAGAATGTTCCTCAATTTGGGCCGCGGCTTGTCATTAAGGTTGATGGTGGGTCCCGGAGCCAGACCAGTTGAGGACCACTGATCTATACTATCAGGCAAAAACATACAATGGAGTTCATGACTTTAGTAGCTTTCCAGGAAGTGTAAGTGCCTGCTTCATGGAATCTTTAAGGCAGTGCATCGACAACCATACACACAAGGGAGGTAAACACAAGGGAGGTGCAGATGTGTCAAGGACTAGCTCACTAAGACCCTGCAGAACTACTTCTTGAACTTACTGGGGTTATTTTTCCCCCTTTAGAGGGTGTGGAGAGCTGAGATTTATGACGGAGCCAGTAAAGAGCTGGCATTTTACGTACATGCGTAATGGGTTAATGAGGCTGAAATATTTATTTTACTGCAGCAATTTGAACTCTGAACTCTTCCGCTTTCAACACTGAAATCTTTTGTTATTTTAAAGCCGTTTGGACTTTACATGGCACCATTTGTTTTTTGCACTGACCGATACCTGTTGAGAATTATACAATCAATTTTAAAAAAGGGTCTTTTCTCTTGAGTTAAAGAGATATCATGACGCATCATTGATGAATTGCCATACATTAACAGAATTGCCTTTGTGTATTATCAATATTGCCACGAGGAAAATATTGTGATAGTATAGTAATGTGAGTAATTCACATGCACGTTTTGGTTACATGTTGCGATCTCTTACCTTCTGTTTTGAGAGCTGCTCCAGCTTCAATGGGAATGACAAGGAGGGGGAAAATACCACTGAGGCCAACAGCAACAGAGCCCACCAGGGACAAGAGCCAGACATGCAAATGTTCACTGGATAAGATGTTCGCTTGGAGGTAATCTGTCAGGCTGTGGCCCGGTCCTGCAGCAGAGGCTGTTGCATGTGCCATAGCTGTTTGTGTCATCTTGTGACTGCCTGATGCCCCCCTGGAGGTCAGCATCAGCAGGGTAACTGGGATAAACAACGCGGCTGCAGCCCAGCTGGGCTTCCTCCAGCTTCCACCTTTCATCGGTCCCACAGTCCAAAAAGCACTTGCAACCAGTAATGCTGAAACAGAAGCACACTTTCAGACAAACATGCCTCTTTTGCACACTTACAAAACATGTAGGAACATTTTATATAAGCATGAAATTAAGTCTCCTACTCACAAGTATTTAGTGGTGCATAAGTAGTAGTACTTTGTTACTGTACTTAAGTCGTTTATTTGGATATTCATACTTTACCTTACTATTTATATTTCTGTTGACTTTTACTTCACTACATTTTGCGTAGAAAACTGATAGGGTGGATACATGTGTCTGATATTCTAATTTAGCTATACATGATGTATGTTAGGCTAACATTTGTTAGCTATCGTAAATCTGATATTTACTATAGCCTACTTAGGTTTGCTTCACACACACACACGCACACGCACACACATGTTGTTACTATGACCAGCTGCCGTAACATGCTAAGTAGTCGTAAAAGTTTCGCCAGGGAAAGAATCATTCACACGAAGCAGAGTTCAGTGTGCGCGCATCCTTTTGCCACTTTACGGGAATATCTCTGACGCAGTGAAAAGTTTAACGCAGCGTCAACCTCGCTGCAACTTTACGTCGTCTTGTGTGGTAATTGTTGCGACAGAATATACCATCAGGTTTTTAATAAGTGTTTGAAAGCATCTGCTGCTCGTCGTTTCCCCGTCACTGAGCAGCACAGATGATACATCCGTTCACTCACAAACAGTGAGCGCTGACGTCAACTCACTTTAAATACAGAAAACACAAACTATAAAGCGTCGCAGTGATTAAGTGACAAACACTGCGCAGAATTAACGTCCCACTGGAAACTGCGCCTTCGACAGCGGTTCACTAAAAGGAAGGGTAGCGTTAACTCTATTTACAAAAGTCAGCAAGCTAACGTTAGCTGGTAAACATCCTCGGAAGTTACCGTCCGCTCACAGCTACGGACGTTAGCTCGCACGCGCAATCACTGCAAATCAACGAAAAGGGGCTAAACTGCAACAAAGTATCTGCAGGTTGCGTAAGTTAAGTTCCGGGGCCTGAAAACACCAAACAGCGACGTGAATGTGAGCATACCTTGTGGTTTCTGCAGGCTTCGCACCAGTGTGTCCCTGCCATCCAGGTCAGCTTGATGGAGTCTCCCAGCTGCAGCTCGGGAGTAACTGTCGGTCACCACGGCTCTCCCAAACAGCCACGTGTCAGGATGCTGGAGAGAAGAGAGGTGGGGGCCCGGGATGAACAGGAGAGGGGAGACGGGACGTGGATCCCGCCCCGCCAAAGATTTCAGGAAATAACGTGAACGTAACATTTTGCCAGAATAATTCCACGTCCAGGAGTAGAGTTTTATTATATTTTATTAAAATGGTGGGTAAAAAAAAAAAAAGAGATGATAAACCAAAACGCTTTCGTACACACCAGATGGCAATACAGTATGTGACGTTCACGTTTAGGCAAGAATACAGGGATTTTAAGGCCAGTGTAGTTGAGTTGGAAAGGACAGCATAAGACAACTAGGTTAATATAGGGAATTTAAAACAAAGTCCCAAATGTGTTTTATTGGAATTAATTAATTAATTTAAACCATAAAATTGACAAATATCCCAGTCCTGAACGTTGTACCAAATGTGTGTCATGCATTCTTACTAGCCTCTAATTGTGTCCATAATTCCCAAGGTTCCCAGGTACCATACTGGACAACAACGGCCTACTCAGATGGCCCCTGAGGACAACTTTGACAATATGCTTGTACTATCATTTGTAATGTTGTTCTACTCTGTCTATACAACACACTGTACTATGTTTACTGAGTTCTCGGTCACAACAATGTCAGAAGAATTAAGTTATATCAAATATTAATTGCCCATATTTTCGCAGAACACAATAGCAAACATAAATGTCTTTTTGTGGTTTAGAGTTACTCCAGGATTGAATATCCTCACTATAAAGTCACGCTTTGTTAAGTTCACAGTAGTAACTAAGGTGTACAATGTTGTAAAAGTTACAAAAGAACTTTTTTTTTAAAAATTCTTACTTTTCCCAATTTGAGCAGTCTGTCAAACTTGCATGAGCACAGCACTCAAAGGACTGAGAAACCAGCCAACTAATCATCAGCCATAGATGCAATCAGTGGCAAATATAGGTTGCAAAACGTTTATTTCAATATATCTAAAAATGCATCCATGTTGGACTTCATCCATGTGAGACCACGTCCCTCCCGTCCCTCCCAAATATTCAAGGTATGTCATGGTGTCCTTAATGACCCCACTAGAACACACTGCTGTTGTTGGATATGACCTTTGACAGGATTACACAATGTGTGTATATTGTTGTTTGTGTAAGTAAAAGAACCTACATGGGGTCCTGTTTCACATGTCTATTTGTTGTTCGGAGTTCCACCAAAGAGACATTTAATTCATCCTCTGAACAGAACTGAGTGGAGCAGACTGTCAGACCCTGCTGCTGTAAAGTGAGAGGTTTTTTAAACGGACTCTGATGCTCAGTAACCCTACCACTTATGTCCAGAAGGACCACCAAAATCAACACAAAAGAAACGTTTCTTGAAGTAACTTTAAGATCCAACTTATCTAATACGTCAAAAAAGGTAAAGATCTGAGAAAAGTCCAACACGTGAATATTTATATGTGTATTAGAAAGGTGTTTTGTCTTCCATTCTACCCCATTAATAATCTCTACCAATCAGACTCATCTTGCTCCCCTTTGGAAGAGGCCTGAACCCCAGGTTGGTAGCCACTCAACCAAATCTACCAAACTGGATATAGTAGTCAAAACTAGTTCAACCTTGAGTAGCTGCAACAATAAATAAAATACTTTACCAGTATTAACAAACTAACAATATCCTAAATTACAGTATATTGGTGTTATTCTTTTCCAAATGAGTACATTTTACATTACTGTACTTTTACTTAGGTCAGATTTTGAAGGAATGCAAGACATTTACTTCTAGTGCAGTAGTTTAAAAAAATATGTGTTAATAGTTTTACTTCTTCTTCTTCTTTCATCTTTTCTCAAATCGTGTTTCAAACCAAACAGTTGGAAAAAAGGTAATCATTCAAAGTAATTAAATTGTTTTTTAATATACATGCAGTGAAGGTGCACAAAAAGGATTTTGCACCCATGTTTGGGTCCAGAGGGGGTCAGCACCATATTTTCACTTTAGCTGTGATCCAACAGTACAATACATGTCCTTAATTAACGGCCTAACCAGCAGGTGGTGCATGTGACAGGAGATCACTGCATAAATTATCATAGGACATTTGAAAACAAATGTAATTCTATTACCACAATGATTTTGCTTTTTCAACTTGTTTTGCACTTGTAGCTTAACACTCAGGTTAGCAGTCTTTCCTGAGTTAAAGTAAGACGAGACACATTCTAGATCATCTGTAAAAAAATTTTTTTAAAAAACGTTCAGAAAGAAAACATCAATTGTTTTACATGTACAAATTTATGGTAATGCGCACTTTTAACTCCCTTCAAAAACATCATTGGCAAATGTTCTTGAGGCATGTTGTTTTTTAACATTGAAGAAGTCAACTTTTTAAAATAGACTTGTGTTTCTGACATACAAACTTAGCACAATCAGATGTGAAGATTACAAAAAAGCATGATTATTATCTGCACTGAGTCATCCTGGTTTGACTTGAGCAATACAAAAAGAAAGAGGAACTTGGTTGTTTGGTGGGATAGGGCCCCAAAGCCTTTTATGGGTGTATATGGGTACATTTGTGTGTTTATGCATTTTTGTTTATACTTGTTCTAGTTTATCATAACTTAAAAGCTGTTTTTATGAATAAAGATATTCTCAAACTCAAATGTTGTTAAAGTAAATTGAGACAATAGATTATGCTATTGTGCTGCGTTGTGTAAAGTAATTGAAAAAAGCAGCTTGTGTGTGTGTGTGTGTGTGTGTGTGTGTGTGTGTGTGTTTGCGTTTGTGTGTGTGTGTGTGTCCATGTGCCTTGTGATTCACCCTTGTCTAATAATACCTGCAGCCTTGTCTGGATCTTGTAGAGTCCAGAGAAAATGAGGAATCAGGAATAAGAAGTGAGAGGGCTGGATGTCCCCTTGCAGGCATGTCAAGCAACCATTCTATGTCATTGTGAAACACAGTATGGCCACTGAAACCTCTAGTGACTATCAGCCAGGAAGCATGGGCCCATTCTGTGGACAGTCCATTCAGAAAACTGAAATATTCAATGTAAATTTCATAAGAATCGGACGTCAAACAGAATGCATTTAGTTAAAAGCCCGCTTTTGGATCCAACCTTATCCTAATACAACCAGATGCTTGCTGGATTGCTTGTCAGGCTCACTGATGATGTTGTGCCTGTGAACAGCTCAGATAGTGCGGTGCAAAATTGAAATGCATATTCAAGTGACAATTTATCAGCCTTCTGGTAATTTAAGGCTCACACTGTAATGAGGCCTTGCAGAGGTGCCAATATACAATAAATCATCTGACTCGTGTGTTTCTATTATTTGAATTAGATTCCTTTTGCATTACTTTCTGTACCGGAATTCAGTTATTTTTATTGTTCGCTGGCCAATCTCCTATGCATATTCGGCACGTCTTTTCACAGTCACATTAGATAATGTTTACCAAGCTCACTTTAGTCTTTAACAGTTTCTTTTTTAGTCATTTTAGTAGACAAAAGAAACATATCGCATGCACATTTTATTCTTTTGAAAGGTTGGCTTACATGTTTACATGGTTTGTAATGATGATGAGTTGGAGTGTATTCTTCTAAAAGCTCTTTGCAATGCATCGTGTTTGAGCAAACATTTCAGTATCACCCTGCAGCTGCTGCAGATGAAAGGTGCTTTTCTTTTTGTAGAAGCTGGTCTGGACACAAAATGGTAATATGGTACTAGAGCGGCATGCTTCGTTTTTCCCAATGAGATCGTCTCATTTGTTCAGTGACATCCAATGGAAATGAATGAGTGGATCAGAATGCTTGTTATTTAGAATATAGCACAGTGGGGCCACCTCTGCTGTGACACTTCTCGCCACATTATCAAAATAGAATCTTTTAGTCACACCCAAATGTATGCCTCGTTTCACAATTCTGTAAATTTGGTGATGAAATGCATGATGTTCTATCGCTTTGCTTTTGTAAATATAATTAATAAATGATAGCACGTGCCTTCTATTTAAATAAGCGAGATAAAGAGGATGTATGGGGTTGTGTTTGTTTAGCTGATGGAGGGAAACACGTTAATGTAGCTGTTGAATTCAAAGTGTGACAAAACTTCTGTTGTTGACATGCAACCTGTATCACTTGGAAATTTGGAATTGTAAATATATTTTAGGGACTTAGCATTGCAAGTTGTTACGAAAAGCATGATACAGTATACATTTACTCAACAATACTTATATTTTGTAACACTTTCTATGATGTCTAAAATACATTATACACATACTTATCATGCATTGTCATATGCTTTTTTCCTTTGTATAATTCAAAGGACTCAACTATTTATAATGCTTCATCAAACACAACCAATTAGAAAACATTGTATAATGTCTTATAAGGTCAAGTTTATTAATATCCATAATGTCTGATCAGTCACTGACATTTTAGATTTAATGATGTTGCTTCCAATTGTACTTAAACAAACAATGACTACATTGTAGTGATTTTACAAGCTCATAGTGTATTATAATCTTCTTAATCCTCACAAGTTTCATTATATCCCTCAAAGCACTTCATAATGTTGTCTAACAGTGGTTGTAAAATATTACAATGTATAGTAACATAAATGCCAGTAAAGTGTTATGCTACTTGCTTACACGTCACAATAAAATGTGTTATAATGTGTAATGGTTGTTGTGTTAAAGTATTATGAATATTATTCACCACCGTCTTCAGACTGAAGATGTAAAGATTTGACCAAATGCACTGAACTCATCGGCACCAGGAGTTCACGCTAGATTCACAGCATTAAAAACTTGGTTTGTAGGAAATGTTTGTCACCTTCTTGTTTTAATAAGGAAGAAGAAGAAGGAGAAGAAGAAGAAGCTCATGGTACCAACCTAAATTGGTAGAATTAAGGAAGTTTTTAGTTCCCCTGCTAATTCAGAGATATATAGAAAGCCTGCATTTTTCAACCACCTTTGGCAATTTGCTTTCAGTAGTTCAACAACTCCGCCGTGGACACCTTTACGGATCATCACTGGACGGTAAGACGGTTGTTGAGTGAGATTGTGGGCGTTTCCTGACTTTCCTTATACGAGCACATTGTAACGAGGTGGTGTTTTACTGTAACTTTGTCTATTGTAGTGTATTGTAGTGTTGAGTTTTTGTGCTGATCAATCTGGGAAACAGTTTATTTAGAGCATTTAATTATATGTACTACTTACTTATATTTATTTGTTTTAGACTTTTTTTTTGCTTGTTTGCTTTTGTTTTAATTTGTGTAAGAATTGATGCAAGTCTTAAATTATTGTTTATTAAAAATATACTGCCTAACTCAAACACAGATACAAAAACAAATAGATAGAGATAGATAGATAGATAGATAGATAGATAGATAGATAGATAGATAGATAGATAGATAGATAGATAGATAGATAGATAGATAGATAGATAGATAGATAGATAGATAGATAGAGCTTCTGCCAATATAAATTTGGTTCTTAACTTTTACATCTTTATGGTTTGAAATGCCGGGTGGCGATTTAAATTTTTTCTATATGCAAGGCTGAAACATATTGTGTAACTTGAAATGAACAGACGACAACACATGTTTATTTTAGTTATCTTTTGGTTTTGGTTGTTAATGGGTTGTTTTTTTAAAAAGACTCATACTTCATTCTAATTTGAATGGTTCAATGTTTATTTTTTTTTGCTGTACACAATTAAAGTAGGCAGTTATCTACAGCTATGCAACTAATAAGAATAGTACAGCCTATATATGTTTCTTTCAGACAAAACCTTTCTTTTTTAACTGAATTACTCAACTAACTCAGAAGAAATGTTGAGCGAAGACGATTACGAAATGTTGATACTGCCACAGGAGTTACAGAGTGTGGACATCAACCTGCAGTCATTCTGGTCAAACTGATGTTCTGCAGAAGAGGAGTGCAACACATCCTGTTGCGACGTAGCCTGTATCCTGTTTTCCACAGTCAGTGGTCATGCGCGTCATTCCCCTCTGTGAGGCTCTGTTGGCACAATCTCGTGACCCTGCGCTGTGAATCTTATGATACTGAATCGAGGGAGACTCCACATGTCTGAGAAAAACTCTAAATGTCAGCAGAAAAATATGTATAACAGCAAAATAAAAGTATACAGGACTGTTGGGAAATGACTCTGACTTTGATCTGTCTTGCTAGCGGTTAACAAAAAAGACCACAATAAAGACTTGTCCCTTTTCCTTTTATAATCCTTATGTTTTTGAAGTGTTAAGGAAGCTGTAGTAGTACCAGCAGTGCTTTCTTCAGAATATTAGTAGCTTCTTAAAATAAGTGCACACAAAGATAGTGATGAGAACATTGACACCTCCACACAGCAGTTCCACAGACTTGAGGGGCCACAGTAAGTGAACGTGTAGTAAAAAGCTGCCAATGTAAGTGTTTTCGTGCCTGTGAGGGCTTCGGGCATCAACGATATGCGTCTCGTGACTGCATTCAGACGGAAAAACTGTGAAGCGCTCAGTTACACCCTGTCGTGGTATCAAAGCAGAAAGCCGCACTCGGTCAGCGCTACTGCAGGATACATGTTTGTAACTTCACAGTGTGTCACACTTTAAAACTAATTGAACAACCCTGCTAAATGTAATTCTAATGTATATCTCATGAGACATGTTGTTTATGAGTGTGCTCCATTCAGTAACTGCTGGTCACAATAACATGGACATCTGCTCAGCGTAAGGCAATCCACTGCCGCAGCCCTTTTATAGTTTTTCCAGCCATAGTTAGTTTTTTGTATTGGCTTGGCATTTTGCATTGGTTAGCTTCGTTTAGCACAAAGATTGTAACTAGGGGAAACAGCTAGCCTGGCCTCTGTTCAATATGTGTCGTCCAACACTTTTAAAGCTCATGTTTTGCATCATTTGAGCAAGGCCAAGAAATCGCCCACAACATGCTGTTTTTACAGTTTCATTATTTTACTAATGATGAACCATTTTCATGTTTTTAAGTAAAATTACCACAAAAGTAGTATTCAATGCAGAAGAATGTCCATTCCTAATGCATGTCAGCAGTGTAGTTTTGAAATAATATTGTGGTCGAGCTCATATTAGCTCATAATAGTATTACATATTAGTATTGCATATTAGTATTGCATATGAATTTGGGTAATACCATGGAAATACACAAATACCTAAACCTTACTTAAATAAATATACTAAGATAGACTCCACCACTGCTTATAGAGTCTCTGTAAATTCCTAAGTACGTGACCAATGGAAACATTTTGGAAAATAATGCACTGCATGTGCTCTGTCAGGTATTATGGTCTTTTTATGATGTTGTAATCTACTTGCAGAAAGTGAAAGAGACCAGTTAAAGGCTTGTCGAAACACACTGTGGGATCAACATGAATCACTTACTTTTAACTATTTGTTAGGAATGAAAAAGAAGACAGTTTGTGATGATTTGTATGTAATAAAGTCAAATGTGGTATCTGCCATGTTCTGTGTCCTGTCGTCTCTAATACGTTTTCCATAATAACATCAAACATGTCACAAATATTCAGTTGTCAATTATGTCATATATGTTCAACTACGTTTTAAACTCATACTAACATTCTTTAACAATGTCTCTTTTTCACCTTCTTGTCACCATCCAGTACAACATTTAAGACTTTGATTAAAACCGGTTGCTCTTCCTACAGAGGAGGACAACAAGGCAACCGACCGCATGGAGGTCTGGATGATCCTGGCCATGTAACACGTACATGGATTCATTTAAAGGCAAACATCAAGGAACTGAATCTGAAAGACAAGTTTCCAGTTCCTCATTTAATAATATGTCGTCGCGTGTCCTGTATTCTGCATGAACCTCATCTCTCAGGCCACAAGGAAGACAAACAGACGACAATAGTTTAGATCTATGTATAAAACCTGACTTCAGAGAAACATAGAAGAGGACAAAACCAGAAATACCATTTTAAAAATAGTGTCAGATTAAAATGTTAATGTTTAGTCAATGTCTAGCTAAGGGATATAGTTAATACTAAATGTCATCTGAACTGAATGTAACAAATGCAGCAAATGCAGCAATGATTAAATCAATATTTAATTTTGACCGTCTCTTTAGTCAATACCTCTACTGACCCACGCCGTGTAAAGGATGGCGTTTTCTCAACTGAAACATTCTTTTTAGCTGTTTTGAATTATTTATCGCGTTTCTCAACTAGAGTACTGCACACAAAGATGTTATGGTACTTTTAGAGTGTGTAAAAGTATTTGATGTCGGAACAAACATACAAAAGCAGTTCCTCACTCATACTGCCTTACAATCAAACCGAGAACCCAAAACCCTACAATCCAGCACCAGTGTGCTGTTTACCTCTATGAATATTACATAAAATATGTTCATGATCACTAAAATAGGAAAAGGTAATAAACAGTATGTAGGATCTTTTTTTTTTGTCATTTTCCAGATCAATCTGCACCCAAATAACATGCATACTGAACAAAAAATCGTTGGCGTAACTCTACGACTTACCGAAGGGCTTCTTATAAAATGAACTTCAGCACAGTTTGGCTAAACCTGTACTTAACTTAAGTGTTCCAGTAATATCCAACTTTAACTACATACAACACAATACAATGCTACAATAGATCAACTAAAACTTCAGTTTTAAATGTCAATCAATGTTAGAAAAAAAACAACTTATTATTATAAACTTGACTTAGTATTTAATGTATTGGAAGTGTTTTAGATGCTTTTCAGACATTTTCTTACACAGCATAATTATCCTTTGGCTTTACTGAAAATGGCGGTGATGGAAATAGTGCGTGGAGTGCTGCAGCTCACTCTGTGTATTAATACTCCCGGAAAATGCTACTGTAGGCTATATGTCATCAGTTTTATTCAGCCAGCTGTGATTAAAGTGGGGCCTGTCGAGGTTGCCCACAGTCTGTGTGGTTTTAACAGCTCCTCAAACGGAGACGCAGGCCATTCAGGTCTTCCATCAGTCAACAAAAAAAACACAACTGACAACAAGACAGAAATATCTAAAGCAACTTTTTTACAGTTATATCAAACTGCCTGTAACATAAGAGGATTAGCGTTGTCGAGAGATCTGCACGCATTGCAACTATTTTGAATACTATGTCCAACAATAATCACTATTTTTTTGTAGCTTTTGATAAGTCCTTCCTGTGCGATTAATGTACCTGACTATGTTGCATAAAGTATAAAAGCAATATTTGAAAGACGATTTGAGAATGTTTTCAACGTGTAGTTGAAATCTCCGTGCTCATGTGGATAAATTCACTGACCTCAGTAAGGAGAAAAACATAATCTCAGTATTTTAATCTAAGTGAATGTAATATTTTCAGCGCATTGCCTTATCACAAGGCCACAGTCTTCCTCTTAAACAGGCAGCGCTAACAATATACACACAGATTTGTGCGTCACTGCTACTGTTCTCTTTAACTGTTATCTCTGCATCTTGGAAATGTGCAGTATATATAGTTTTTACAGTTGCCAAAACCAACATACTTTTTATTTTGTGAACATTTAGACACCACGGGCAAAACATTGTTTTTCAATCACTGGTCAAATTTTGAGATTTTTGTGCTATAATTTTTCCACATTTCTTTTTACACTCTAGTGGGGAGAAAACATAACAAATATACAATTAGGTGTTTAATTAATTACACTTGAATCAATACATTTCTCTCAAATTCACCAAAAGTAACCATTAGATAATGTCTCATTTGCTTATTTAATTTTAGAAAACATGTTACTTTTTTTTTCCTTTTTTTTAATTTGTATTATTTTATGGGTGAGACATTATCTTTATCTTCTAGGCAAAGTACATTCTGTAAATAACTTTGACTCCAATATGTCCACGAATGAATTATCCTTTTGCGTGACTTAATCCAATGTCACTTGTAATACAAAAAAGAATGACCTTAATTTAAGTAATAATCTGAGAAAGTTCAATGGCAGTATTTATTATTTAATTTCTTACCCAAATCACCTGGATTCTCACATTTTAACGTGATATAATGCATAACAATGTATTACTGAACAACAAAGTAAGCAATTTCTTAGTAGCAGAGGGACTCAACCCCCCCTCTCCCTTCTCTCCACCAGGAGTTATTGCAGTACCTCCTCTGTGATAATGATAATCTCCATTTACCTCCAGTGTGGTTACAACACAGATACTCTACCTTCATCTTATCTTCCAGTTGTGTGTATAGGTTAGTGTGCATGTGTGTGTGTGTGTGTGTGTGTGTGTGTGTGTGTGTGTGTGTGTGTGTGTGTGTGTGTGTGTGTGTGTGTGTGTGCTTGTGTGCGTGTCTACATTCTTCCTCAACAAATTCCTGTTTACATCTCTAAACAACATGTTGTAGTCATTTTGCGACACTATACACTTTCAGTCTGTCAGTTTCAGGTCTGCAGTCAGAACCCGTACATGTGACTGTTAGTGTGACACAAGTAAAAATAATATCTAGCCTGTTTTTGTTGTGCATGTGACCTGTACATTCTAGCATATCTTTCACATAAATATGTTTTTTGAAATAAGATTTTCTAGAATCATCTTAATGCTTGATGGTGTTTTATAATGACACTGTTTGTAAGTGTATGTTAAACGCTACTACAAATCTATTGGTTTTTTCTACTGTGGAGTAAATCATATACATATTAGTGGACATAATAAGTTTGAATAGTCTTGCATTTGTTAACACTTTGCTTGAAACTCCCCAATTTATAATTGTATGAGCCACTAATGTAGTCACAATAATAAGAACATGTACATCACTTGTCAAAATTTATGATACCTTCCTCCAATGAAAACATATTTGTATTGTTACATATATTATCTGCATCTATATCAGAAAACAAATATTAATAAATACTTTAAAATGTCCTAATATCTACGTAGAACTATATCATAGTGTGCAATAAACCGCTATTAATGTATGATTCCACTGCTGTTGAGACAAATAGTGTGTTGTAATACAAATTACAATATATAAAGTCAAGTAAACTTAAAACGTTGAGAGACTCACTGTCAGGAGAAATTGACAGTGAGGAAAACACTTGATGTCGATTGGCTGCTAAGGGAGGGGACAGCGTGTAGATCCTGATAAATGTGAAGTTTCATGGTCTCCCCTGACAGATCATCAATGGCCAGGAACCTTCAGCAGACATACACTATTGCGCCCACCCACACACATTTTGCAGAAGTCAAAAGTTCCATTTTCAATTTACAGTCAAACAGCGGGCCTGTTCATTTCATTTTATTTGACACAGCTGAAGGCCTTTGAGAGTAGCTCAGGTTATAAGTGTTTGCTGTACAATAAGAGAGAGGGTGAGGCATTTTTAGGTTTTTCGTTGAGTGAGAGGAAATTTTGAAACATTGTGCAATGGTGCCGCAAAAGTTTTGAAAGGTTGTGAGAGCTTTTTATCCTGCAAAGTATCTTACACTCGGTCCGTTGGAGCATCTCCATGTTGCATCCACACAGAATGGAGAGCTACCTCATCCCGCCTGTAAGTATCCTTTTTTGTATTTATCATTATCTAAACTCTGAGGAGACTTTAAAGCTTGGAGGAGTAACTTGAGAAGTTTTCATGTTAGTGCATCATTAAACACATGAAACACATTTAATAGATAGACAACATGTGTTATTTCAAATTAATGACTTAATGTGAGTTGACTTGAATATGAAACGCTACATAAACTGTAAGAGTCTTTTATACTACGGGCGACATGAAAATGAAACTCAAAACTTCTTGGGAGTTTCAGAACAGTAGTGAGTAGTAAGAAAAAAAGTCACAGCTATTACTAATGCTTCATCTGATTTACAAATTACAACATATTTAGATACAAAATTAGCGTTTTATAAAAGACAAATGGTGTGTATTATTATTTAATGTGTGTTATCTGCATCAACATCACTTTCATGAGTTCTTGTGTCTGAAAATGTTTTCATTTGCTCTCGCAGCACTCAGAAGAAATGTACGATCCTGAGATCTACAGACATCAAATTACAGAATATTATAACCCATATATCCTAGATGCAGATATCCAGGCAGGTGAGTTTTACTCCGGGTTTTTTATTTTTTGTCTCATACAAACATAGTTTTAATTGAAATTGTCACTTGTTCTATAAAATACTGTGATGGATGTTTGAATTTTAAAAAAAAAAAAGTGCAAAAGAAGGATGATGACGGTGGGGGACATGAGGAGAATAAAATTACATGACTCTTGTTAACATTTTCATTTAAAGGAAAATACTGTAATTTGTGTCTGCTAATCTTCAAACTAATCACCATAACTTGATGTGGTAATACTGTCTTTTTCTGGTGCACTATTCATAAAACGCCTGCAGTGTGCAGCTGGAGCGCACCACATCAGTGTGGATGGAACACAGGAAACAGATGCTGTTTCTTTCGGCCGCTACAATTTACAGACAGAGAACAAACTTTTGCCCCATGGGGTTTTGTTGATCCAAGAGAGGTATTTTACTTTCTCTTGTCATCAGCAGTTTTGCATATTGCACCAAAACAATCTAAATTGGGGGGAGAGGAAACTTTCCCTGACCTTATAGCAAAATAAGCCCCAACTAAGAAAGCGCCAGTTGTCATTGTGATAAAAAACAAATCTCATATGTATATGTCAAATACTTAGATAATAAGTATAAGAACACTACACAAAAAAGTAATATGACAGTGGGACAGTAGTTGTGTGATATGGCTTTATTATCTTGCTTGATTCAGTAGTATAGTACAGTTGCAATAGTCTGCATGTAAATAAATACTGTCTTTCCTCTATTTCAATAGTTACACTTGAACTACTTGAAAGCTTTAATTCACTTTGGATCCATTCTGGAAAAAAAATGAAAAAGAGTGAAAATTTCCAGTCATCGGCTGTGGCAACAAACAGGAAAGGGCTTCATGCTGAATTCTCTATTATTCTCCTCATTTCATATGTTTTATGCAAACTTAAGCACAATGAGTAAGTAGCTCGTCATCAAGTCTAGTTGCTTTAGACTTCGTGGTTTTAGATATCTAATGACGAAGATTGAATCTTAGAGAGATGCAGTCTGGCTTCTTTCATGACTCATCTCGAACTGCTCAAACATGTAATTCTGCTCCACTTTAAAGACATGTTTAGCACTTTAATATCAAGCCGTGTCCTATCCACTGTGGTTCATTTCGGTCTTGTTTTGGAGTTGTACAGTCCTTTGTTGAAACAAAAGAAAACAAAATGCTGTGGCCATTATGCTGTTTCTCTCTCTCTCTCTTCAGATCACTGGGAGTACCACACTCACCCTCACATACACCCTGTGGAGTTTGAGAATCTCCAAGAGGCTAATTTCACGGAGCTGCAGAGTGTGCAGACTCTGCACGCATCTAGCCTGGTACGACACGACATCATTCGGTACGACGCAGAAAGCCTCCTGGATCCAAATCTTGGGGCACATCCTCATGTGTTACAGCAACCAGTAAGTCCTTCTGTCACCAACAAAACCTTATATTACAGAAATGAACAGTTCATCAGCACACATGGGCGCCTGTTGCACACAATAAATATACATTTAAATCTTATTAGAATTAAGAAAAAATGCTTTTTTTAATTATGTTTTTTATTATGACAACTGTTGAAAAGGCTTTATGAGGCTTTATGACCTTCACACACACACACACACACACACACACACACACACACACACACACACACACACACACACACACACACACCTCCACATCTTAAAACATTCTTTGAGCTCACTGCAGCTCTCAGAATAATTCACAGTTGGGTTTCAAATCCAAGAGACCACTCAGGGAGCTGGAGGCCTTTTTAAAAATAATAATTTCTTCTCACAGAGTCTGAACGCTTAGTTAAGCTCATTTGGTATCACAACTACACACTCCACCCCTACAGTTATGAACCAGTGGACCATAACAGAGGTAGCCGCATAAAGGCGGAGTATCACTTACCAAGTCAACATTTTCAAAGTGTAAACGACTTCACTTCCACGAACCATTTAATGGGTCCAACTTTACAAGCCTTTGTTGTGCAGACGGGCAGATGTGTTTTAAATGTATACATATATATATGGCACAATTCAAACATGTAATTTGAAGGTGCTTTGCATGTTTAAATGAAAAATAAATCTAGACTTCAAAAGAGTGAATCTGAAAGAAAATGTAAACTTAAGTAAGTACAAAATGTACAGGTTTATTTTATTTGTTGTTCTATCATTCATTATTTTAATTTCTAATCAAAATGACATGTGAACGCACCTACAATTTTTCCACTTGAGGTCACTGTGAAGCCAAAGGTGCCACACATTTCAATATATTCCACTGTTTGGTGTAGCTCAGTAACAATCTGAAACAAGCAGATACATTGCTGTGAAGTAGTGAGAAATACATTTAAAAAAATGTAAAAAGTAAGACAAAAATAATCCCTGTTTACATCTGGATTTGATTGGATGGATAGGATTGTAATAATGAACAATGCATACTAAATGTATAACATTTGAAAGATATTCACAATGAAATAGGATAGTAACACTGGAAGAATTTACATTCCAGGTGTCAGTATTGAGCACGGGGCAGATTTATAACATACATACACAAACACCTTTCTATTAAAAGACAAAACGTGTTTATTTCAGCTGCACAATTTATATTTTTGCTGTTTGTATACATTACAAAGACAACTCAAAGCATGTGTGCATTTAGGTCCCATGATGGTCATGCAGAGAGCTCCCAACTCACCCAAAGTGTCAGACATGGTTGTTTTAAAGAGGTTTTGGGAGAATCCGAATAAAAACATATTTCTTTGAAAATGTGCGTAAATATCATTGCAGGTGGATTCAGTTGATTAACTTAAGTTAACGCATCAACACCACAGAAAACGATATTCTCAAACTCTGAATCATCCATGACCATCACTTGGTCAGTGCCCGGTCAAACTATGACGTTCTAGGTACCCCTTCCACGTTGTGGCCGTGTTAGTTCCTGTCGTACATGCATAATGGATTTTCACAGGAGGTTGAGGTAACACAACCACATAGTTAGGTTTAAGAAAAGTGTGTGTTGACGTTAACTTGACTGACAGTTGGTATTTGATGAGTTGGGAGTGAGACTGGGTTGGCTGACGCAGCACTGAACTGGTCTTGAGATCACCAATAAAAACCCTCTGTATTCATTCAGTCCCAGACTTACCTGTGCTTCTCTACTGATAAGTGCACATATTACTGTCAAACATTGTTTGTTTATTTGGAATATGATCAATAAGTTTACCAATGTGTTGTTGATTTAAGACTTAACTGTGACTTTTGGGTTGTAGGTGGCGTTCTTTCCTCGGGCAGTGTATCCACCACATGTGTCCCAGCGCAGCTCTGATGATGAGGAGCACGGTGCACAAACTCCCACACTGGAAGTGTCAGATGAGGAGTGTATGAGAGATCGAGTCTCTTATGCCACACCAGGAGAACTGGGTTAGTAGAGAGATTTACGGGATACTTCAAGTGCGCAGTTGGGGAGCTCTCCAGCTCTCTCCTTAGCAGTTAACACGGATACTTTAAGATGACCCATGTAAAGATTGTCAATCATCCAGGTCATGATATATCTAGAAGTGTTAAGTCACTTGACTTGCTTTAGATCAGGGGTGTCAACGCCCGAGGGTCAGGACTGGCACGTCAAAGGGTCCAATCCAGCTCACCGGATGACTTTGCAAAGGGTGAAAATTTGTGATCTGATAATATAGATCCCACGTGCTTACACAAGGCTACGTGACACAACAGAGTGTCAGAGTTTGGACAAGTTGCTATTTATTTCAGGACAACGTAGAGCAAAGAATATGAATTCATTGTAGTCCGATAGGTTATTATGCAATGGTTTGGCCCATAAACTCAAATTACTTTGAGACTCCTGCTTCAGATTCTTCAGTCTCAAGAATCTAAAGCCGGCCAGTGTTGCGTTCCCCTCATTGTGATGGTGGAGGTCTGGCATTGAGTCATGTCAGCTCTGTATTCTGCTGACAATTTAAGATGCACTTTTAGGACGAGCTACTTGTTGCGCAACGGCTTTTACACTGCTGGCCATGCATCTTTAACGGAAGTGGGCTCACGAAAAGACAGACCAGTTGTTTGTCTGTGATAAACTTGAATGTTCTTGGTCTCCAAAGCTGGATTTGTATCATGGATTGTGAAAACTATTCAACAGGTGTACTAGGAGAATGGCAATGGCTACCTTTTTGGCCTTCTGATGAGGCAGCCCCTTGACAGATTTTAAAGAGTGATCTTTTGGTCCAAGCCCTTCTGCAGAAATTTGCACATTAACATGAAGCACTGATGTCTCATATGTTGCTGGTCTGGAAAATGTGGCTCTGTCTGTACCAGCTCCGTAAATAAATTTGCGTACAATGAACTGTTTCACTGACAAACATCCAGATGTGTTCACCAACAAGAGCAGTAAAAAGTGCTGGTTTATATTTAACATGTTTTACTTGTTTAGTAGACCTGAGAGGAATCAACTGTGCATGTCTGCGAGCACAGCTGTTGTGTTCAATGTTTCTGTCTGACATGAACACGAGCAGGAAGCAGGAGGAGTTTAGTGAGCATCCAGTATGCAGTCCAGTCAGTTTAACACTGAATATTGAGGAGAGAAAATGAGCTTCCTTCTAGTTTTGCTGGCACTCGGTCACTGCTCGTTACAAATATTGGGGGGGGGGGCAGTTTTCATTTGTCACAAATTGGAGGGGACGCGTCTCTCTCAAATTACATGCTTGTTCTCCACTTCTTTGGCCAGTTTGGGACCAGCTGAGCGCGAGTCGTGTCTGGCAGTATCTGCACTGCCTATAGCTGAAGGGGATAATTAGGTTTGTTTTTATTCAGGTACATTTGTGAGCACTTAGGCGACAGTGATAGTGTGTCATTGGCTTCAGTGTTACTTATTGGACCTCGGCCACATCAAGGCAGCCCTTTGCATTGTGTAATGCAATGCTATTTTTAATCTAATCACAGCCTCACTGAGTCCCTGTACATTTGGCATGAGCAGTGAGGAATAACAAATAGATAAATAAACATGGTTCTCAGAGTGTAGAGCCCATCTGTCCACCACAAATATATGGGAAAGTTTCCATACTCAGAGAACTGCCATCGACAGTTTGACTGATAACTGGAATCAGACTTTGTCATTAGTCTGTTTACAAACTGGCGACCAAATAGATTTTTTGTTACTTAAAATTTTAGCTACATTGAATGCAAGAAATCTGCAAGCACCAATATTGAAATAAAACAATTACAAATAGGATTGTATATCATGGGAAACATACAATTGCCATTGATTTTGTTCTTGGGTTTCTCTTTGAAGTTGAGATTGATGATTTCTTCTGGACTGGTACAGACAATGAAGTGAAAAAAGTGTACACACTACATGTTTTATCTTATTATCCAACCTTTTTTTTAAAAAAAAACAGTTAACATGTCATCATTTAGATTTTTCACACAGCACCAGGACAATGTGGAAAACACTAAAATGATGACTCACAGAGGATTACATCCGTCAGTATTTCTTAAATTTATGTGTACCAGTAGTCATTGTTGTCTTGGAAAGTTACTTTGTATTAAAGATTAAGAAATATGACCTAGAATATATATATATATATATATATATATATATATATATATATATATATATATATATATATATATATATATATATATATATATATATATATATATATATATATATATATATATATATATATCTTTCTGCTCCACTTCCTCTTTTTTATGTTAATGCTAACAAGCCCAATGTCTGAGTTATCATATTTAATTAATATAACAGATGTTGTTAACAGGTTGAAACTATAGCAAAAACAATTGTCTCACCCCACTATGGTGTCACTCTGCCACAGCAATACAATTAGGGCTTCATGCTGTTTATTACAATCACATGGTTGTTTTCTTTCTTCAGTAGAAACCAGTTAGTAACGACGCAACACTGATGTTTCCAACAGGCAATAAAAAGAAGATCCGATTGTACCAGTTCCTGTTGGACCTTTTAAGGAACGGCGCTATGAAAGACAGTATCTGGTGGGTGGACAGAGACAAAGGGACGTTCCAGTTTTCCTCCAAACACAAGGAGGCTCTCGCACATCGCTGGGGAATCCAGAAGGGAAACCGCAAAAAAATGACCTATCAGAAGATGGCTCGTGCCTTACGCAACTATGGCAAAACTGGAGAGGTGAAAAAAATAAAGAAGAAGCTGACGTACCAGTTCAGTGATGAGGTGCTGGGGAAGAGTCATCTGGAGAGAAAGTACATGTAGGAAGAAGGGATCCTGAAATGTCAAAATGTACGCAATGAAAGTGTTTGATGCTTAGATGCTTAATGAAACTTGCTGTTCTGGAAATTGAATTGTTTCAATATCTTCATTACTGCTGTAAAGTCGACCAATAATTGACGGTATGAAGTCAAAAGGCAAAAAGTGTAAAGAGAGAGAGGGCGTTACATTTAATGCATCCTAAACCCTGGGTCACTTTGATGCTCAGTATGCATTTTTAAATGTGGGTGCTTGCATAACTGTGCATATTCTTTTTGGAAACTTATGTTTATACATTATACATACGCAATGTTACGGGACAAATCTTTTGTTTAACTAGAGTTGAAATATCCTAGTAGCCTTTGGTTTAATGTGTTTGACTCTTTGTGTGTTAAAAAGGCTTAAGTTGTCTTGAGGGTAATACTGTGTGTACTATTCCATGTGTATATAATAGCAAATTCATATTTAAAACAAGAAGACACAAATAAGTAATTAATGGGACAGACTAATAGAACAAATAGAACAATTATATGACCGTGGTATGCTTATATGACAAAAGCCTTGTACATGAAACTTTGTATCTTCTATTGAGGAAGTGCTTGTAAAAAAAATAAATCCTTCATAAACATATGTGTATGTTGGTTTTTACATCTCACAACAGAGATAAAAACACAAAGAAGAAAAAGACGAGCTCTCATGTTTCACTACAGCTCCTGAGATCACTGTATTTCTTCACTACATTTACAAACTACTTTTGCAGATTGGATTTAGTTCAATAAAGAACAATATTACAGCTCTAACAACTGTGAAGAGAACAAAATAATACATAACACGAAACAAAAACACTACATTACATTACTTCAGTAATTTTCTAAAATGTAATGCGCTGTGTGTAAATATAAAAGTATTACAGCACCTGGTGTCCCAATGGCCAACAGCTCCCCTCAATGGTCGGAGTGTAAGTGATGCCCATAAGTAATAGGTGAAGAGGAAAAGCTATATCATATAATAACAAAAAAATACAATGCAAGGCAATATAACTTAACAAGTGGTGGATAATCAGTGTTATTATGGCAGGACCAGACGAGTTCTGAGTATGTTAGGAAACCAACTAAAGCAACAGATGTTCAAATTCTGAAATACAGCACTGATCATTTCTGTGGTCAACTTAAACCACATCTCACAATGAATGCAGGTCCATCTGCAGGGTTCAGTTGTGACATAGTTTTTCAGATCAAGTATATATTCTTTTCACTCTGTTTAACACATATTCAGACACCTCCATATGCACTATTTTTTTAAATTACTACTGTTGTCTTTAATGTCTTTTTTATATTTATTGTTGTTGGATATTGTGTATAAGTACACAGAGCTAAGAGTTAAGTGAAATCGGAGTCAAACTCCATGTATGAGTAAACACACATGGCCAATAAAGCTGATTCTGGTTCTGATATTTTATAGTATGTTATAGGAAAGTAAAGTTACATGAAATGAAACATAGAGCAATGTATAGTAACAGCAACTGTTATGAATAGAACAGGAAACCATATGAAAATAATTTTCAGCAGTACCTTTTCTAGCTGTGTCACTTTTCTTGTATTTTGTGTTCTTGGTAGCTTAACATTCTTCAAATTGACAAAACAGCAAGTCACATTTGTTCCTGAGATTGTCTAGAAAATGATATAATGCTTGTGTGGAAAGGGCAGTCTGCAGGTGCTCAACAGAGACACAAATTAATGCAAATAACCAAACCAAAATTAACCTGGACTCTGCAAGTGTGGGAACTCAAATGGAAACACACTTGTCTCTGCCAACAGATAAAACAAACCTATAGATCACATATTCTCTACCACCCGCTCATATTCATTCTTAGATTTACAGGGTGACTTGGTGCAGCACAGATGTGGGGAGACTTTTTGTAGATTAAAGGCTCTAAATTTAACCACTGACATGCATCCCTTCCCCTCCCTCTCAAGCCCTATCATTCAGCCAAGGTGTTGGAGGAAATGATGGTTGAAATATAGCCCGAGGTCAGACGTGAGTGGGGGACGTGCTGGGGCCGGGTCGCTGTTGGGATGGGATGGGGAGTACAGGGCGTGGGGTGGGTGGGTGTTCCTTTAGGCATTGTTGGGCCTCGGAGAAAAAACATGGCAGAAGAGGTGGGATGGTTCATGAAAGTAGAATGGGGGGGCTCTTTTGGCAGCAGCACCACTATTAAAGGCACAGAGTCGAGATAGACGGCAGACTGCTTAGGGACAGTGAGTCACACTGTGGAGGAGAGAAGATCATTCAGGATGCCAGAGCCAGTCAAAAAAGCAGGTAAATATGGTGCTTCAGGTACTTTTAAAGTTTTTGTCATAACGTTTTCTTAACAAATGGAAAAACTTACAGGGCATTGTTTAATAATAGTTTAATCATGTTGTTAGACTGTCTAAGAAAGTCTACAATGACCGGTTAAAAAAATGTAATTTATATGGATGCTGCAACTGAATATCTAGTTGTATGTTTTACTTCCTCTTTACTTTCTCCTGAAACACACTTCTAAGAAGCTAACTGTTTGATATCACAATATGTGTGAGACGATAATTTGCTGTGTTGGGCCAGGCACCTCTGAAGCAACTGTAAACCAAAACCAAACTGAACATAGTGTTCATGATAAACAATGATATACAATTTGACTGTTCGCAGAATAATGAGATTATTACATTTCACGCAAATATTTTCCAGTTTGAATCAAGTTGTTTGGTTGTATTACCACAGTGTTCTTTAAGTCACTATTTGTGCCGTTTTGTCACAATTAAAAGCTCTTTTTTTGACACTTACAAGAATATATTCTACATTGGTGTAAAAGTAGTATATCACTTGACTTGAGGTTTATCAACAGACAATAACAATCAATAAAATAGAGAAATGAAGTTTACATTTTATAACAAGATAGAGTAAAATTAACTTTTTGGACTTCACAAGGACACTGAAGTAACAATAGCAGATAATGCTGTAGATCAAGTAATATATTTGTCTATAACACTATGAAACTAGCCATTATGCTATATAAACTACTATAAGTATGACTTTTGTTGAGACAAAAATGAAATCGGGTGGTCTTTAAAATGTCCTGCAGATAGTAGTGAATGTAATAACAAAACAGTAGATCGGGTCAAGAAACTGTCGACACTTCCAACACATCATATCATGGCTTAGTAAAGTAGCTCAGTATGAATGCTAACATAGCCAGTAGCTAAAATCACAACATACTGTGTGTAATTATCCATGCTTAGTTAAAAGTGTTTGCCAGTGGCGTGATAGTACTCTAAGCCCCTTTTGAACGAGTCAGGAACTCAGCCGCACCTCGCATGATCCAGGTGGAAACATTGTGTCATGTGAAATGGACACTGTCACATTTGTGTCACATCATTGTGTTCACAAAATGCACCACTGATCCAAAAATGTCCAACAAGATTCCAACTTGACAAATGAGTTTCCACAGTTCCCTCCCCCCTTGTTGTTTGTGGAGTGACGCCATATCACATATCAGATGACACATTGCAGCCCAAAAGGCCAGCTTGTGTGTGCTAAGACTTTTAGTGTTGTGGATTTGTTCAGGAAAATAACAGTTAAGATCGTCTTGCGCCCTGTGACATTATTAGCAATCAACACTCTAATAAACAGGATGCTTTTGAACTCAGGGTTTTGAAGTATTGCAATAATCATGGTTTGCTTTGTAAACTTTAAAGTAAAAAATATGTATATATCTATAATTAATTTTTTATTTTTTTTTAAAACAGTGTATCAAATGACAATTTGACAATGTGATATGGGTTACTTCTAATGATGAACCAAGAGATAATTATCACCTGAATGCGCAGCTCGCCTCGGTGTCGTACGTTCGACCATGTCATTTCGCTTTCCGACACTCGTGCCTTTACAGTTTTAGTTCACTTTCAGTTGGCTCATGGCTTCGTTTTCAGCTAAAAAGATCTTAAAACATATTGTACACCACCTGCTCAGTAACAAACGACGGTGAATACAACAGAACATCAGAACATTTAGCAGCTAAAGAGCAACGTTGACAATGTTGCTCTTTGTTTGCTGGCTGTGAGCAAAGTAAACAGTTTGCTGACAATTTCACCATATCAACTTAAAAAGCGATGATATGTCCAAAAAAACCAAGAATGCAGGTTTGAGACAAAATGTATCCATTCTTACATGCATTATAGCAACAAAATGTGGACCTACTCGTGTAAACAGTGACCCAACGCTCCACTGGTACCAAAAGGTAGTTTTAGATCAAGCAACTAACTTAAATAAAATTAATATAGTCAGATAAAACATGTAATAAATAAAATGTGAATAAGTAATGCAATTAAATACATTGAAATAGAAACATGATTTCATACAAGAACATCTTGAAAACAACAGTAAATTATTAAAAAGTTACATGTTAGTTTACTTTTGCAGGCCAAAAAATATAAAAGTCATCCCTAAATTAAAAATGGAATTTTTAATCTTGCTCAGTTTTAAAATAAAACAAGCGATTGTAAATGAATAAGGAGCTTTGACAGAGCTCTGTGCAAGAGTATCGTTTATTGAGACAAAAAGACTTGAATCATCAGACTTCAGAGATTATGATCACTTAACGGCTACAATTTTATGTTATTCAATATTATTTTTTCGAAATCAAAGTTTTTGAAAGTATACCCAATAAATATTTCTGAACTGTAATAAACCAATTAATTCCATATTGACTGCAATTAGGAGATTCCTACTTTAAATGTGGTAAAATTGTGTGAAAGGTAACGCAGGCCGCATGAGTGATTGACAGCGTGACAAGAGCTCGCTGGCTGCAGACAGACGCTGTTCACTCGGCGCTCCCAGAGGCACAAAAATAGAGTCCAGTTAATCCCGCAGCTATGATACCTGCGCCGCCGTAGCAGCTGAAGTATGCCAGCCTTTTTTATTAGTCCAGTACATATGTATGCTATATATAAACTCACAAGGTCATCTTGCGACACATGTTTTTTTTTTTTTTGTTTAGTACAGAGAACTGTTTCGGACTCTGGATATGTGTATCTCAATTAAGCCAACGTACATTGCATGATTCCAAACACCTGCGTTACCGTCAGACACATGTCTACTCTCAGAGATGGCACTCACTATTTTTAGGTCCTTTTTAAAGATGACATGTGTTGAAGAATGATGTTGCTATGCATGTTTGAAAATGTTTCAAAAGTTAAAAAGACCTCGCAGGAAAGACAACAGATGGTGTTCTACACAATGAGTGTAAAACTTACTTTCAATAGACTGACCCTAGACACCATGTATTGTTTTTTCCCCCCATTTAGGATCACAATCCATGCCTGTTACTTTTACTAATAAGTATAGATAGTTTTTAAATCGTGTATATTTACTGACACTATACATAAGTACAATTTTAGTTAATTGTACTTTATTGTATCTTATGTTAATGTATACTTCTACGACAAATTATTGGAAAGTATTGTAGTTTTTACTTTTTTCTGACACCTGTAGTTACTTGCAAATAAATATTTGACATACAACACATATCAGAACAACATCAGTATGTTATAATGTTTTGTTATAGATTAAACTACGGTACAATATCAAGATTACTTATAATAAGTTCCACACTGACCATTAAAATGCTGCTTATGTAGCAGTAATAATAGTATATTATGCACAATAAAAAACATCAGCATGATAACAACTTTTACTGTTGATATTTAAAGTACATTTGTCAGATGACACTTTTAAACTAAGTTAAATTTGAAATGAAGGACTTTATTGTGTTATTTTACTTTAGTGAAAGGTGAGTATGTGTAGCACAATAACAATGTTAATGGGCTGCTAAGGTCACATTACAAACACAAGGGCACTCTCCAAGGACACCACCACTGAGTTGGCAGTCAAAGGAACGCATTTGTCAGCAACCTGATTTATTGGTGTTTATCTAGAAAAACCTTTGAGGTTTTCTGCCCTTTTACTACATTTTAAACTATGAAACAGTTTGCTTTCCCTCACTCAATATTTACATTTACTCTTTCATGACTCCCCACATTAACATTTATCTTGTTAGGACGGAAACTATTAAAGTGAATTCCAAGATTGTATAAATAAGACTCATTATTAAGCCAGATATTGGTGTTTTGAGTCACTATGTGTTGACTACAACAGAGCAAATGAATAAGTTCTCAGCTAGCCCCACCCAGTGTGCTGCAGACTGTACAACACTGTGCTTGTTCAGCACATGAGCAGCTCCGCTCACTTTATGAGCCTGCTTCTTCGTTGTGTGCTCAAACAGAATACCTCCCTCCCTCTCCTTCTCTCTTTCCTGTTGCACTGTTCTTTTGTCAGGCGAGACGTTTGTTTGTTGATAGAAACTTCCAAGATTATAGCTTCATAACAAAAATGTCAAGGTGCAATAAGTATAACTGTTACCTTTTTTTTCACAAGATGTAAAAATAAATATTTTTAATGTCCGTTTGTCAATTATAGTATGTGTGTTTTATCCCTATATTATTTGATTACACCCTTAAAGCAGATATTTTAAACAAAATCACACTTAAAAATGCTCACTATTCATTTTGAACCCACATTCCCTCTTCAGTTTCAGCGTTTGCCAAGAAACCAAAGACTCAGGAGGCAGAGGAGGGGTCCTGTGTGGTCTTTGAAGCAGAGACCGAGAAGCCTGACGCTAAAGTAAAATGGCAGTGCAACTCAAAGGAGATTGCCAGTGGCGACAAATATTTGATCACAGCTGACGGAAACAAGCACTCCCTCGCTGTAAAAGCTATTACCAGGGAAGATGCCAATGTCTATGCAGTGATCACTGGGGGGTCAAAGGTCAAGTTTGACCTGAAGGTCATATCAAAGCCAGGTGGGAGACTTTGATGCTGCAGCTGTGTGTTTGAGCTCCCTGCTTGCTCACCTGCAGGCTATGTCGTCACAGAGCACAAAGCAAAATATAGCACTCAATGCAGAAAACCACTGAGGCAGTAAATACTTGATGCACTGCATGCACTTCATGTTTTGGCACACAAACTCACATTTTGCACATTGTGACAGCTGCTCACCGACAAGCCTCTGAAACACCTTTGTATGGTCTATCGAAAAGAACGATTTGATCTTAGAGGACTAGTTTAACATTTTGAGAAATACTCTTGTTAGCTCGGTTGCAGAGAGTTGTGATGTTGAAGGGATGGTTTGAGCGTTTAGAAGTGGGATTATATGAGGTACTTACCCATAGTCAGTGTATTACCTTTAAAAAAAACTTTAGAGAAGCAGACAGGAGTACAAATCAAACCCTTAAAATGATTTTTTGAGGGTTGGCTTTTATTTCAAGTGGCTAAAATATGTTCTGTAGCTGCCACTGTCCACAGCACATAGCTTTGCTCCCATGTTTGTACTGCTGTGTGCTTCATTAAACTGGAGCTGTGTCGATCGCAGTCTAACGTAATACACTGACTATGGATGCCTCATTCGACCCTATTTGAAAAGACCAGATAAATCTGTTAGCGAGCTAAGCATAAAGACAGAAGGCAAACGCCTGGCTCTGTTCAAAAGCAACAAAATTCACGAACCAGAACTTCTAATTGATTCAAGTTCACTAATTAGCACGTTATATTCCAAAGTGTAAAACAAGAAAGCTTTTTGGGCCTTGACGATTTATACGAAACAAACGTGACACAACATGCACTTAAAATGTCAAACTATTCCTCTAAGATCTGAATATTTCCATTCACTGGCTTAATCACAATCATTTTGTTCAGCACTTTATCACATCTACAGAGCATTATTCAGCTTGCTGCAGTGACTGTGTGCTAAGTGTGTCAAACATCAACATCTGTGCCATTAGTGTGTCATTGTAACCCGCTGAGGTCGTTTGTTTGGATTTGATAAGGTGGAAACAAATCTTGAAGAAAGGCAGCAGACTAATGGCCCAGTGTGCTAAAAGAGACGTCCCACAGCTGTCTGTGGCCCACATCATAGCCACCCTTACTCTGTCTGCACGGAGACCTTGACCCTCACACAGCACATTATTTCCTCATGAGTAACACTACTTGACTGGTGCTCAGGATAGGCATGAGAGGCAGCTGATAACACATGGAAAAAGCGTTCAGCCATTCAAAGATGATAAGACGGATGAAATATGTGGGTGATAGATGTTCACCAGAGAGTTTTTGCACGTCATAAAAGAGTTTACAAGTATCACATAGATTCAACTGTAGACATTTAACTAATTATTGGACTTGGTACATTAAATATTGTCATGGAAAGTGCTTCACAAAGTGAAAAGCAATGTAAAAAAAAAAAAATCCCGCTGGTTACACACGTTTTCTACGATTATAATTTAAGTTGAACAAATTAGTCATTTGCCTTTTTGGAGCTGACTACTTGTTGATAGGGGTGCAATGTACAGATCCAATATTGTTACTCTTACATGTACCCGTCATCTCTACGGTAATACAGAAGCTCCCGTTGAGGCCCCGACCGATGCACCTGGGGAGACTGTGGTTGAACCAGAACAGGCTCCTGCTCCGCCTGCAGCAGCACCCACTGAGGACCAGACCGCTGCCCCAGCACATGATGCTCCTCCAGCTGAGGGTGAGTTACTGAACCCCTTTCCTTTTTCAGTCACTGACATTCACCATACTGCTCATCATAATGTCTTACTCATTGACTTAAACTTTTCCTGGAAATGTCAAACATGACAAACACACTGCAGTCTGAATGTACATGTTTATTTTGGCATTGGGCTTATAGCTGCCATTTATGTCTCCTAGTAGCCTATGTTTTGATACATATGCATAACATATAACTGCTTGTTTATTGTTGTTTTTTATTCCCTCATGAGCATGTGTAAGCCTGGGAACCCTTGGGTGTTGAATGAAAGTATTTAAAGTTGTTACTTTTTAATACTTTTATTCAAGTGTCATACACCCAATGCTCCTACCTTAAATAATATTGAAATAATGCATTTTAAAATGAAAGGTTTTTCATCCAATAACTCTATGCAACACATTTGTGCATTTTAATTCAACATTTATCCCTTAACTTTATGTTGTGGTATTCTGCGCTGACCTTGTTGTTGGTCTTCATTCAGAGGACCAGCCTCCAGACACCAGACAGGACCTTACTGGACTCTTCACAGAGAAACCAAAGAGTGGGGAAGTCACTGTGGGTGAGTGGCTTCAAATACAGGAATTTACAGAAAATAACATGTTTGTAATAAGTATGTCGTATTTAGCTGAATAAAGTGTCTTAACAAGGTTTAACATGAGTTTTTACACCATAATTATTAAATCGTTTCAGTTCAAACTGAGCTATAAAGAAATTGTGAAATGTGAAAAGAAGGAAACTAAGTGAGAGCATGCAAGGGTATTTGCATGCATAGAGATAACAAGACATGCTGCATTGATTATAGGAATCTGAAGTGCTAAGACCCATGGTAAATTAATCTTTTGCGCAGGTGAAAACATTACGTTTGTGGCCAAAGTGAATGCTGAGTCGTTGCTGAAGAAGCCCACCATTAAATGGTTCAAAGGGAAGTGGATGGACCTCGCCAGCAAGTCTGGAAAACACCTGCAGCTCAAGGAGACGTATGACCGGAGCAGTAAGGTACTGTCGACCAGTGGCCGCCGACATTGCAGAAAACCCCCTTTTCACAAAGATATGACGTTGGAAATGGAAGCGGGGCGCATAAAATTCCTCCATTAAAATAATGTATGGAGTTTGGATTATTTAAAAAGGGTCATTTATTATCACACTACCATTTAATTATCACGGCAAACAATTACGCTGAACTGTAAGTAAAGTACAAAAAATGCGAGGTAAACAAATACTGTTTCCTCTTCTCAGCCTATGCAGGTCACGTAAAAAAATATCCAAAGATCCGTACCAAAGACCCATTTAAAATGAAGGAATCCTTACTGTTTAGCATGCGACCAGTGCTGAGCCTATGCCGATTCGTTCATCAGATGAACGAATCGTGACCGTGTCTTTGGATCAATGTTTCGTTCTTCTGCCGGATACGAGTCTCCGGCAGAAGAACGAATCATTGAGCCGTGTTCGCCTCCGCTTTCGTTCATCTGTCGGTCTTTGGATCTTTTTCCCACGTGACCTGCATAGGCTCAGTACTAGGAAACAGAAATGATTCGTTCATTTCCCGACCCGGTCTTTGTATGAGTCTATGGATCCTTTTTCACGTGACCTGCATTCAACGAATCATTTCTGTTTGATTGGCTGAGCCTATGCAAGTCCTGATGCGCGGCCACGAGAACATGAACAAATCTTTTTTTCAGGAGACTCATGGATTCGTTCATTTTGAATGAATCGTTCACGAACAACAGATCACCACTGGCGGCATCTCACCCTGCTTGTGAGACATGCACGATGGAAACTGGAAACATTTGCGTAGCTCACTGTTAGCTCGCGAGCTAACAAGGCATCTGGAGACACATAATATATGTCTGATGACATGTAATTCTATTGAGGAAATACATGATATGTACTTGGTCAATCGAATTAGTCCAAAAATGCAACAAAGGTGTTTTGCAAGTATTGTCCTTCTCAGCCGTAGGTTTGCAAGCTCTTGCTTCAGTCGCTCATCCTCATAACATGACAAACTGCAGGCACATTACCTCAGATATTAAGTTGTGGGGCGAAAGGTAGACCCTGGAAGTTAACCCTTCAAATGTTAGGTTAACAATTTCAGAACAAGATACCAAAACAAACTTTTACCAGGAAATTCAGCAGGGAAAATCAGTGGCACACGCTATACAAATCCCCACATCCGAAACTCACTAATGTTAAACACATGAAGCATACAGACAACAAGGTTTTGAATCAAAGATGTTCACCTCACACCTGTCGTGTAACCCTTCACACGTCTCTCCGTATGCTTGGGTTGCAGGTCTACACCTTTGAGATGCAAGTCATCGAGGCCAAGCCAAGTTTTGCTGGAGCTTACAGATGTGAGGTTGGATCCAGGGACAAGTTTGACAGCTGCAATTTTGACTTGGCTGTACATGGTGAGCGGGCATGTTGTTAGCGTGTTTGTGGCACTTATTAGAATTGTTCCTCACACCTCACAACTCAGTCACTGACATAATTCTCTTGCATTTCAGATGCTTGTGTTGCTGAAGGTTTTGACATAAGAACAGCTTTCAGGCGCACGTAAGTTGTATGTTGTAAAAGAAAAAAAAGAACATTTGGTCACATTGTAATCGATTACATGCTGATAGATTAGTTTACTTTACTTTCACATATTAGTCATATTTCAAGTTTCAGGATCCAAATTGTTTTCTTAGGATAAAAAGCATTCATATAACAAACTCTGATGAGGAATCTATGACAATATATAAAGATTACAAATTCTGACCTTATACTGCTTCAGTGCTCAATTCATATCTGGTGATCTGAACTTGATTGAATATGAAGTTTATTTTTCAAATGAGATAAAGATCATGTGATAAAAAACAACAACAAATGAATGTACTGTAAATCATAGCGGCAACATGATCCATTATATTTAATACTGTAACTGTAATAAGTAATTGTGAAAATGCTAACCTATTAGGAACGAAGCCGGTAAGAAGAGAAGTGGACCACAATCAAGGTAGTAAAAGGGGTTTGTTGCAACAATGTTTGCTTGCATACAAACTCCGAGGATTCTGATTGTCAAAGCACAGAGAAACAACACCCGAATGAGAGGCTCTGTCTCTCTTCTGTGGCCTGTTTCTTCTCTGAATCAAGTCAAACAGAACCAGTGTTGTGGATGGTGCAGCCTTCAATCTGCTGAATTTTGAGAGATGGACCACAGAACAAAGACCAGAGAGAGCTGAGAGGACTCAAATTTTAAAAAAAAATCTTTGATGTAGTCGCCAAGTATAGTGGCTGTCATTGTGTTAACCTTTGACTCAGGCAGATCTTGATTGGTTCAGATTTGGTTATTAAACCAGCACTGGTTGCAGCCATCAGCTCTCTCTGATCTGCTCCTAGGCCTCGATCGAAACAGCAGAGCCAGCTGCAAAAACAGCGACTCGGCAGAGTGAGCTTTGACGCTGGTTTGATCGTACTGAAAGGGCAGGATGTGCTAAGACACACAGGCGTTTTAGTAAATGAGCTCTTCCACAGGGTTGCCCCACAGAGGAAGTGCAGCTCTGGTGTGTTGTAACTTTACCACATAAACCAGAGACTCAGCTTGTAATCCTGCTGTCGGATCAAAGACAGGAGACAGGCACACAGTCAAATCCATGCCCTTGTCTTTATCTTTCATCCCACTGATTAGTCGATCACATCCTATGGAGGCCGTTGTTTTCTTTAACCTTGAGTGTTTGTAACTTTCTTGTGTGGATGGCTGCTGCTGCTCATGGCTTAAGGGAATAAATAGACATTTTGGGAAATATGAATTAGCTTTTTGAGCGTCAGATCAGAAAACTTAAACTTATGTCAAATGTGTGTGCAAAATTTGAGGCTTGAGCCAGGAGGTGATTCATTTAACGTAGCAGGACTGGAGGCAGGGAGGAACAACTGGCCTTGCTAGTTAGCGGTGACTTACGGTAAGATAGTGGTTGCAAAGGTGCACAGCACATAACCACAACATTCCCCATCCATCATACCCCTTTATCTTTATTCCCCCTTGTTTCCTGTCCTCCTCTTCACAGTAAACTAAATAAAATTAGCTTAATGGCCAATGGAAATCACATTTAGTCACCCTTTATCAGTCAAAGATTATTATTATTAGTAAAAACATTTTTTATTATTGAAAAGAAGAAGAAAAGGATCTTTGCAGGAAATATCATAAATGCTCCTTTTTCCAAAAACGACTGAAAGACATTTAAACAGACTGGTTGTTCGTAGCTATACCTGAATGCACTATAATTAATATGTAACCCATTTAATCAATTCTTAAGTAATCCACATTTGTAATCCTCATGGTGGTCATGACAGGTGACATAGTATACAGCGCCACACAGTCTATGTCTGGCGGAGGCCATAGTGGATTGGTTGGTCTCTAGTCTCTCGTTATAACAATATACTATTTTAACTTGTTATAATGAGCAATATGTCACGTTATAACAAGATCACACAAAACGTTATGAGGGCATCTTATTGTTTTGTTATGCACCTTTAACACCCCGACACACACACACACACACACACACACACACGCAAACACACACGCGCACACACGCACGCAAACACACACACAAACACACACAAGCAAACGCGCACACACACACACACTCACACTCACACACACACACACACACACACACACACACACACACACACACACACACACACACACTATCTCAGGTTCAAACAGCACCACCGAGGGTGATGGTGGGTCCCGGAGCCAGACAAGTTGAGAACCACTGGCTCAAAGAGACAAAGGATCACCTCCAAGAATATAACATTTATTAGAAACACTCAAACGGATCATAAAAATACAGAACGTCCAAAGGTTAAAACAAACAAAAGGTATATAACTAATATACTTGCGTGCGGCTTCACAACTAAGAACTAAATTAACAAACCGTGCAAAACAAAACCAAGCAGCACAAAAAAAAATGCAAAACAAAATTAAATAAAACAAAAAATATTAGTAAATTAATAACTTAAACAAAACAGCAGCGGCAGTCAGTGTTAACAGCCATGCACCACGCTCTACGAGGAAGCAGGAATCTCTGGAGCTAGACCTACAACACAACAACAACACAACAGGATGAAACCCACGGAAAATATGCCTCAATTTAGGGAGCTTAAGCCCACACCTACTGAAGCCTGGGAGTCTAGGGCCCAATCCCAATCTCCACCCTTACAGACTCACAGACTTTGAGGCGCGCTCCCGTGAAGTCCTTGAGGGTTTAGGGGTGTCCCAGTGTTACATTGTGGAGTGCCTGAGGGCTCTGTGGCGGACATTTTGACCCCTTTATGAACCCTTTCCGTAAGTCAACATTAGATGCTGACTTTGCCCGAGGGAATTACCCATAATGCATTGCAACGCGAGGTTAAACACGCAGTTCCCAATGGAAGAATGGAGACGTAAAAAAAAACGTAAACAAAGAGGCACGCGGGCATTTAGCCTGATGAAATACCTTTACAACATTATGGAACATAAAAACACATGAATAAGAGGAATGAAACCAGAATATATATATGTATATATATATATATATATATATATATATATATATATATATATATATATATATATATATATTTGTACATTCATCAAACATTTCATTTTGAGAAAAACAAGTAAATAAATCATTAAAATGACTTTTCATCTCGTGAGGAAGACGTTCAAAGCAGTGAATAAAAATAATAAAATAAATACATAATTGTACACAATATTTTTAATGTATTCACGTGATGTTGCAGTAAAGTGCTGTCCCATTCATATTCACACCAGCTGAAGCCCTCACAGACTCTCACACTCAACCATTAAGCAGCGGACGTCAATAAGTCCCTGAGGATTCAGGCCTTGAAGGTTTAGGGTGGGGATTGGGATTGGGCCAAAGAGAAAGGAGGCAGCTCATAGTGTGGTTTATATGTGCAGGCCCAGACTAATCCGGCACAAGAAAGTAGGAGGGGCTAAGGCTTACTCAGCCCTACAGTGGCTCAGGAGGGACATTTCATGAGCCTGCGACAGTAGCAACTATTTTAACTTTGGTTAGAGCTAAGCTGGTTGGCTGTTTCAACCCCTCCAGTCTGTATGTGAATCTTTCTCTCAGCTCTGGTTCTATAGTTACCAAACAAACATAAGTGTGTAAAAAATACATGTCTATTTTCCAAAGTGCCTAATACTGTTCCTTTAACATGGCAACACTTGTTTCTGCACAAAACATCTGCCTGTATAGGCACTGGTTTTATCCATGAATGCACTGATTTTTCTTTTCAGACTACAGAATGACCAATCCAAATTGTCTTTTTTAATCCAAGCATAATTTTAGTATTTAAATATTTGCAATTTACAGTGTTGTTTTGTATCTCTTTTACGTATTGGAGCATGGGTTAACAGGAAATGATCGTTTATATAGTATCATATTCTTATAAAAGTCTAGAAATGTGGATTTGTTTTGTTCTGTGCTGTTAATATTTTTGCTGCTGGTGGCTGATATTGTTGCAGTAGTAATGATGGAAATGAAGACTCGGGAGAGCTGGACTTCAGTACCTTATTAAAAAAGAGGTAAACAATAACAAAATAGTGACAGCATTTTGCAGACTTCAGAAAATTGGAACAATATTTACTTTGCTTTTCATGATGTGTTTCTGTCTCATTCTTTCTGGACCGTCCTGCGTTTCAGAGAGTAAGATACTTCTGCATTTGCACTAAAAGCTGGAATGATAATATGATAATGATAACTTACCTGCATGCAAAAATGCCTGAGGACAATGATAAATTGGGGAGAATAGATTTCAAATAATTGAAATGATCTGCCTGTTAAAATACAATTAAATACACATGCAGCAATATAAATCCTAATTTCCCACCATCAGATTATCTCGTCACCCTATTTTAGGTTTACCTTTGATTTTCTTACTTATACGACAACTCAACACTTTGTACTAATCAGACAAAGTGTTTCTAGTGTTTTTCTCTCTTCTGTACATGCTTGATGGTTTTCTCTGACATTATGAGCACTCTTTTTCTCACAATTTGCAATCTTCCCTCAGAAACTCAAGTCACCTTCCCAAGATATAAAAAATCGCAAAACACTCATTGCCCTTTGTGCACAGCATGCTTACCTGCAGTTTAACAACTCAAATAAACTAAAATTATTGTTAAATGCATGTTTCTAATATGCTGATAGTGTTACTGTTGATATGCTGTGTTTTAACGTGTCTGGTTTGTTTTGCCATACTGGGTTCTTCCTTTGAATGAGCAGCAGTTTCTTAAAACCCTCAAATCGGTAAGAAACTACTGAGTATTGTAGGAAAATGTTACGTATTTGTAGTTAAGTATTAATTTGTTACACAATGTTGTACTCTGAGTGTTGATTAAATAGTATTCCTCATTTTAATTGTTTGTTAACCATATTTGTAATCTTTAATATTAAGGTGCAACAATGTGCTCACAACGGCGTTTTATTCACTTGGCCAATCAGGACAAAAGCCAGCAACTTGCAGCAAGCCAAATATCAGAAAAATATACGCAACAAGAAAATATTTACTAATATAAACTCACTAATAGTTTATTTACTGAGGTTTTGCCATCATGTAAGTATTACTTTGCTTCTGTTATAGCCTATTTCCTTCATAGAATTAATTTCCAACTCTGCTTGGTGTACGTGTATTAGAGCCGTGCAGGTGAACGCAGAGCCGGACAAAGATGTCTGGAATGTTCTCAGCCATGCTCCTTCTTCCGAATATGAGAAGATTGCTTTTCAGCACGGCATTACTGACCTGAGAGGCATGCTCAAGAGACTGAAGAAGATGAAGACAGAAGAGAAGAAAAGTGAAGGTTTGTGCAGAGGTCTTAGGCGGTTTGGTTTCATTCACACTGTAAAGTTAGAACCTAATTGTAACTTCAGAATTGTATGTTTACCTTCTCTGAAACTTAGCTTTCATCAAAAAGTTGGATCCAGCTTACCAAGTAGCTAAGGGAAATAAAATAAGACTGGCCATTGAGGTCGCCAATCCAGATGTTGAGGTGAAATGGCTGAAGAACGGACAAGAAATTAAACCATCTGCAAAGTTAGTACTGAGGGAGATGATGCAAACTAACCCCCTTAACGTTATAAAACATGATGAAACATTCAAATAATTCAGTAGCAAATCTAAATTATGTTAGTGAACCTTCTTTCTTATTTGCTTCTACCTTCATCAATACATTCATCAACTCCTCCTTCATTACATCCATAGCAAGTAAGTGTCAAAGCGTAATATAAAATGTTTCAATGTTCTTTGGGATTTGAAAAAAAAAAACGACTGCATATGAGCTCTTTTCCCAACATAATTGTTTTCATGTTTTCAAGTTATAGCTGTGAAACAAAGTATTTCCAATGTGTAATCATCTTCCTGGTCTTTATAAAGGTACATCTTTGAGAGTGTTGGCAACATGCGCTACCTCACCATCAACCACTGCTCTTTGGCAGATGATGCCGCATATTGCTGCGTGGTGGGAGAGGAGAAATGCACCACTGAGCTCTTTGTAAAAGGTATTGAAGGTTTCGGGAAAATTTACAACATCATGAATCCAGAAAATGTTTGAGATTCGCACGTCAACCTCTCATTCTTCTCTGTTTCCTGCAGAGCCTCCCATTGAGATTGTGAAGAATCTGGAGGATCAGATGGTCATGAAGGGTGAGAGGGTGGAGTTAGAGTGTGAAGTCTCAGAGGAAGGAGCCAATGTTAAATGGTCAGATATTCTTCTTTGCACACACTTCTTTCCGTTTTTTTTAGTCACATTTGCATGCTAGGATCATAAAGGTCAACCTGTTGCTGCTGACATACAACAACAAAAAACAGACTATGATATCAAATCCGTGAGTGATGGATAAAGGAACAGGTGTTGCCAGGTTAACTGTCACAAAATCAAGACAAGTAGAATGTCTTTGAATGTCTTTGAAGTGGCCATTTATTGTATGAGCAAGAGATGAGATGTTGTTGAAAGCTTCAAAAGTAAAGGTTGAGTGTTCACCAGCTCTTGAAGATACATTGTGTTATCTTTATTGATACTTCTGATACTTATATTCATGATTAATAATCACAATATATTCTGTCCCTGCGAATTCCTGTGCAGGGAAAAAGACGGTGTGGAATTGACAAGAGACGAGTCTTTCAAGTATCGCTTTAAGAAAGACGGCTGCAAACATGTCCTGATCATTAATGAGGCAACGAAAGAAGACTGCGGTCACTACAAGGTCAAAACGAACGGCGGCGAGTCTATGGCTGAACTCATGGTGCAGGGTGAGTGTCAGTCATGTGAGCTGTGTACATTAGGAGCCACTTTTGTCAGTGATGAACGCTCCAAGTCTGCATTCTCATACCCTCCAGTCACACCACTCCTGGCATGCTGTCTATCTTTGGGCTATAGTGGCTCTTCCCATCTGCACACATTATTCTGGCAAGGTGACTGCCAAGAAGTCCACATGCAAGCTAAAGTTAGATGTCGTAAATCATACGTCCCGGTTTCTCTCTCTGGTCTTTGAATTTTTTGTGTTGATTTAATGTCCCACGTCAACAAAAACAAAACTATGTTGACCTTTGTAATGCAACACTTTTAATGTTTCTCAGTTGCAGCGACGTCATCTTTAATTTGCTTTTAAAAAAAAATCTGTATAAGTATGGGAAATCTTTGTCTTTTTTGTATATCAAAATTAAGTTATGGTTTTAAAATATATTTTATTGCTAGATGATAGAATTGCCTCTAGTTCCAAGTCACAACAGCCTGGTGATGCTGATGAAAGATCTGCACTGGGCCCCTCAGAGACTTGTAAGTCTGATTTTTAGCCAGATTTGAATGTTTAAAAAAATATATATGATGACTTTTAGTGTATTTAAGACACGACATGTTTTGCAGGTGGTGGATAAATATGCTTAATTTCAATCCACAGGTGATCTAAAAATGATGGATGGGGACGGTTTAAACTCATCTGTACATGGACGTAGGCAAAATATAAATCCAAATATAGTTCCCTCTTTTTTTAACCATTTCATCTTTTTACCATTAGCTCACAGAGCAGAAGTATTCATGAACACCCCAAAACCCATCATGTGACAGTCATCAACGTTTGACTACAATTAGACCTTTTCTCGTCAAAGCTATCATTTATATTTAATATATACTTTTGCACATATTCACGTGTCATATAGGTGTGTGCGCGTGCGTGCGAGCTTAACACCTCAGTCCTCGACACAACTCCCATAACAGTACTGTAACGACCTTATTTGCAGTCCCTGCAGCGAGCTGACGAGGAACTTTTACGAGGAGCGTGGTGTGAGTTATCTCGCCCAGATAACAATTTCTTAGGGTACCTTTAATAACTCCCATGTACATTATTTCATGTGGCATACAGTAATAGCCTGAAGAGCCTTCATCTGGTCTTCATATCCTCACACTTCATTGTCTGCCCAAAATTAAATGAACTATTCTCCTGGTGCCTGTTGCTAAGCTACAACACACAAAGGCTGCACACATATCCAACACGCCACGCTTGAGCATATTGTTACAATATTATCCTATTATAGTAGAATGGCTGCATCTAATGTAAATACATATATAATATCATCATACTTCATCATCATCTTACTGCATCTTACAGTAGCACATCCTCTGAAGTCTGAAGGCCTCGAGAGTTTACTCAATCTGAACTCCGAGCTTTTGTTTTCTCTGATTGGTAGAAAAAGACCTGGAGGTCTACCAGAGCATTGCCGACCTCACAGTGAAGGCAAAGGACCAGGCGGTGTTTAAGTGTGAGGTGTCGGATGAGAACGCGAGAGGAACCTGGTACAAGAATGGTGCAGAAGTCAAGCCGGATGCCAGAATAAATATCACACATATTGGCAGGTGAGGACGCCATTGCACATGCGTTAAATATTCTGCACTTATCACATGATAACATTAAATGTTTGTTGTTGTTGTTTTTTTGTTGTTGTTGTTGTTGTTTTTTACCATTTTAGGAACCACAAACTGACCATAGATGAAGTTAAACCAGAGGATGAGGGAGACTACACTTTTGTGCCAGATGGCCATGCTTTCAACCTCTCTGCTAAACTCAATTTCATTGGTAATATTTATGCTTTTTAGCCTTCACACTTAAAACTTAACAGAAATATTAGTTTCACAATCTACATTTTACTTCAACAATTTCTAACACTCTTTTTTCCTTTGTGTCCCAGAGGTGAAGATTGATTTCGTGCCACGCCAAGGTACCACAAACTTATTCTCTTATAGAAAGCCAGATGAAATGCAAGGGTTTGTTCATTTTAACCAATAGTCTCTCCCTTTTTCAAGATCCTCCGAAGATCCACCTGGACTGTATGGGTCGCACCGCTGAGTCCACCATCGTGGTGGTGGCTGGCAACAAGCTGCGTTTGGATGTCCCCATCACCGGAGACCCTGCTCCCACAGTGATCTGGACTAAAGGAGAGAAGGTAAAATAGACTTGCGTTATTAACCAGCTCCAACAATCATCTGACATCTAATGTCTGACCAGAGCAACGTAGGTTTGATCTAAAATCTGAGGCTCGCTGAGAGACCAAAGCCTAATTTTACAATTGATATTAATCTTTAATAATACTGCAATACAAATCTAAGAAAAAAAATTCACAGAATTTAAACAACATTTAGTGCAGTTCTAATACAATACACGTTTACAGATTACTTTCTTCTTACTGCTATTTTGAGCCACGAAGGTTAGCTCTAGATTAGCGATGCACCAGTCTTACTTCTCCGTGTCGATATCTAGACTTTGGATATTAACTGATACCAAGTACCGTTTCGAGTGATCGATTAATAAGCTGTATGCCTCACTGTGTGGAAGACGTGTACCTTTTATCGGAGGCAACACCAGGCTCGACTGCAACATTACATTCCTAACTTTGTAAAACTAAATGTAAGAAATAAAGTATATATTCACTTATTATTATTTATCATTCCAATAATAAATCATACACCAGAGAGAAAGTCAAACATAGTCAGAATTTACAGGAAGTGCAATTCAACTGTAACATTGTTAATGCAGAAGCAAATTGTTCAAAATTCTGATTTTTCTAGTATTTAATGTTTATAGTGCATAACATAGCATTTAAGTGGACATATCAGGCCTTTGTCACCGATCCAGCTATTGAGTAAGAGTCAGCATTACTGATAACTAATGCATTTCTCCCTGCTAATAAATGTGTCTGGAATACTGAACTGTTTTAACCGAGCTGAAGTAGTGCAAAGCTAAAAAAAAGCTTAATTCAATGATGCCACCCTGCTTGCTGTTTCATTGAGTTGAGGAGAGAGAGAGGTGTACGTGCCCTCTCTGTTCTCTTCGACTTTTGTTCTGCTCAATGTAGGCTAGTTCTGTAAAACCGGATGGAGAAGAGAAAGAAGGGCCGCCATCCTCTTGGAGCTTGAAGGATGGGGAAGTAAGCATGCATGTCCCGAGTATATGAGCATTTGTAATAGATTGAAATCCAAGTTCATCGATTGTATCTTTAACTCATGTGTGTGTTTCGACAATAAGCTTACAACCTCTTTGTTCATGCCTCTAAAGAAAACAATAGGCTCACCTGTAGTGTAGTGGATGTAAAATACAGCCAGTGGAGAAGTTGCAGTCTATGTGCAGTTCACTCTATGTAAACGGGATGCAAATGGATTACCACTCCCAATTCAAGATAACACAATATTGATTGTGCAGCTACTTGGCTGAACATGTTGTATGTTGTATTGAGGTACTGCTTTAGAGCTGATTTAAAGAACAGGCTACAGCAGTAACAATCAGTTAGATGCAGACAAATAGATGAAAAACAGCTTCTCTAGTGGCTATTGATGTGTGTCAACTGCATGTGGTCGATATTTGTCCTCGTCAATAAGGTAAGAGCACATCTTGAATCGTCCTAAAGACACACACAGATGAGAGGAAACTGGGCAGTAAGTATGTTTTTCTTTGTCAACTTTATAAAGTGACTCTGGGAAATAATCCTGAAGGTTGAATTACGTAATTATGGAATAAAATAAAGTGACATGATTAATATTTTGAAGTTGGAAAAGTCCACCACTCCTTACATTACTCAATACGATACACTTCTGTCGCTGGGAAGAGGACTTTGAGTAAAACATAGTTAGTTTCAACTACAAAAATTCAGTATATGGACACGACTTCCCTTTTGAGCAACTCATTAGACTTTCATTTCAGAAGCCGGTCCTGCATTTGCATGTTGACGTCTGGAGTTGTGTGTTCCTGTCATGTTGTTGGCTTTTAAAAGCATGCTTTGCAGAAAAACTTTGATGAACTTTGAGATGGAAAGGGTTGTGATTATTATCCCTCCAAATTTTGACATAATTGTACGATGCAGCATCTTTCCCTACAGAATTTGCGACGCAACTGTCAATCAGTTTAGAGAGAGACTCAATCGAGTTCTGCTCTGGTTCTCCTTGTGTGCTAAAGGTTGTCACAGAGGGAGACAGCAGGGTCCATGTTGAAACCACCAAGGGACACTGTATTTTCACCATTGAGGGGGCTGAGAGGCAGGACGAAGGGATCTATTCAGTTGTGGTTCGAAACCCCGCCGGGGAGGACACTGCAGATATCAATGTGAAAGTTGTTGGTAAGACTGAGCACGGGTTTTCACTATCATCACAGTGTAGACAAATAAACTCTAAGTTTGTTTGGACAATCTGTTCATCACCCGTATGTTTGAATATGCATGTTCTGAACACAAGACATGTTTCCCACAGACGTTCCAGATCCTCCTCAGGCTCCCAGAATCCTCAGTGTGGGAGAGGACTCGTGTGTGGTCCAGTGGGATCCCCCTCTGTTTGATGGTGGACAGCCAGTTACTGGTAAAGTATATCGAAATGCGTAATTTGTTCAAATTATTTGGAAGTTTTCTCTTCCTTTATGGTTCTGACTAGCCTAATTGATGACAACATCTAATTCTCAGGCTATGTGCTGGAGAGAAAGAAGAAGAAGAGCTACAGGTGGATGAGACTGAACTTTGACCCTTATTCTGAAACAACCTATGAAGCCAAGCGGATGATTGAAGGGATGGAGTACGAGATGCGAGTCTATGCGGTCAACGGCATCGGCATGTCTCGTCACAGTCCAGCCTCACAGACTTTTGTGCCAGTCGGTGAGTCTTTACCAACACATTCACACCAGCTCCTATCCCACTTTGTGCATTCAATGAAAAATCTTTTTTTAGTTTTCCCACTGTTTATCGAACAAAAACAGCTGTTTATTATTGAAACTATAATGGAAATAATGCATTTATAGATCAAATTACAACAAAACAAAAGTACATTTTGGTACACACACTACAGTAACATGAGGATGATGATGAGCAATGGTTGAGGGCGATGACAATCTCTTGATGAGTCAGGGGTTGTTTCATACTCCGGTTGATTTGTGGTCAAGAAAGAACAGAGTCATGTTGTAATCCAAGAAGCCTGTGGAGTGTCTGTGTAACCTTGTCCACGTGGACAAGATGATGAGGAAATATTTCACCCAAGTCGCTTGGTTACGAAGGGCTGTCGTGGCTCAGTTGGGCAGGGTAGACGATTCCTGGCTCCTCCTGTCCACTTGTTGAAGTGTCCTTCAGCTAGACACTGATCCTCTATTGTTGCTGATGCTTAGAAGAGCAACACTTTACGCACCATTGGACTTATACAGCATAACATTGTTGGACTCTCAACAGTTTTTATAAAAGATCGAAATCGATGTAGCATAACTGGAGGTATTGTCTATTGGTAATCCATGCATTCTGCTTTGTTGTCTAAACTTGGCACCTACTTTTTCCAAAATGACACTTGCCCGCCTATAGTTCGGTTTGATGATTTAGGTTTGTTTCAGTAGCTCATGCAGCAGAAATGAAGAGCGGGTTGATAAGCTATTTTTTCTGCATGCATAACATTTTTCTCTCTACAAAAGAGTTCACTGCATTAAATCCATGTAAAGGCTGAACAATTATAGCCTTACCCATATCACATGACCACTTGCAAATCATTTTTCTCAAAGGTGATCAAATTCTTAATACAATTAAAGAACAGTCTTGATGAAGCAGAATAAGTGGGTGTTCTCATGTTAAACTCTTAAGAGAGACTTCCTCGAGATATGTTGTACATTGTCGCTTGTTTAATCATGAATATGTATTGTTTGATAGAATTACTCAAGATTTGAAGCCAGGTTTCCAAGGGCCTCAGGTCCTTTTTAATGAACGGTTCATTTTTTTTGTCAGCTATTGATCTCATACTCAGGCTCTACTGTTCTCTGAGGAGATGACTTTCTTGTTTCTGAAGGCAGTATGCTATGCAGAAGGCAACAGTAACAACGTTGACATTCTTCATGTTGGTGAAACAAAGAAGGACGTAAGAGTCAGCCTGCCTGTTTTTCTTCCTTGCATATAAATTGCTAAATAAATCATAGCTCAGTGTGCTGATCCAGAGGTCTGGGGCTAGTCTAATAAGAATTACTTCCTGTCTATTCTGACAGCATCTTGACAGGCATTGGCTCAGGTTTCAATTATCTCCCGGTCTTTCACTGATTCTTGAACTACCATCTAGTTCTCCACTTGATGATTTAAGAGGGAACACCATTGTATCCAGATGGTCACTTGTGTGTAAGACAGCCGATTAGGAAACTATCCATGGCATTCCTCTCTATAAATAATGGCCTGGCAGTGAGCATCTCTGCTTGGACCAGCTGCTTAACACAGAGGGGTTCACGCTACTGTGGAGGCCGCCGCTCCAGAGGAAGCATTGTTGGCACTACAGCAAAGAGAACGAGAGGCCATCTGTGTGCGAGAGAGAATGAGAACATAGGTTAGAGCAAGACATCTGGCAGACGAGGCGGACGCGCACAACCATCAGCTTGAATCAGCTGCAGGACTACTAAACTCTGAGAAAGGATGAAAAAAAATAAACTCCCAAAGACAGCTGAGAAGAGGCCAGTGGAAAAAGAGAACCCTGTAGAAGACGAAAGCCATGCCCCAGTGGAGGCACCAGCAGAGGTGGAAGACAACAAGCCTGAGACAGAGAAACCTCCACCTGATGTGATAGAAGAGGAACCAGAAGCCAGCAGGGAAACACCACCAGCAGACGCATGCCCTGCAGAGGCAACCACTATTAGGGAAGATGGAGCTCCACCTGAGAATGAGACACCACCAGCAGAGGGTGTAACCCCAACAGAAAGTAGTTCTCCGGCAGAGGTGACCCTCGTGGAGCCCGTTCCTGCTGCTGAACCAGAACCAGAGCCGCAACCTGTTGCTAGTAGGCATTATTCATTTTAAGATGTTGCGTTTCCTGCAGGTTTTTAGAATTATAAATTAAACTTAATATTGTTAATTTGTGTCTGACAGTGATGGGAAAATTGGTGCAGCTCATTCTTTTTATTATTGGAGTACACGTGTAAAAGTGTAAAACACAGTTATAGAAAATAAGCTGCTGCTGATTTGCTTTTAAAACATATCTGAATGAGATACTCTGCACCTATTATCCGGACGGCCCTGAGCTACTTTTAAAGATGTCTGTTGCTGTGACTTTCTACACACAAGGAAGCCCTTGACATCTGACAGGTGCTCCCATCATTGGCTTATGCTGAATACTTAGCCTCTGCCCTTTGACCTGGAGTCCTGGCCTAAGTGACTACAAGACTGCAACTCAAATTTCTCACCTTTCAGACAAATCCCAAGTTGTTAACAAGATGTTGCAACAACATGGAAATATATGGTTTACTAAATATGACCTCGGAACGAAATAAATATGTTCCAGTCTGTTGTTATTTGGAGGATTCGTTACTCATATTATTTGTTACTTACCCTAAACTATCATACTTCTAATATTGGCAGCGGATATTGGATATTTAGGACGTCTTGGCAGTGCATTTTTTCACAAAAGTGTATGAATCTACCTGTTGGTGGAGGTCACTGCTCCAGATGACGTAATGAATCGGCAGTAATATGTTTAGTGCTTCATTCTGTGTAATTTAAAACATCTAGTTTAGTTTCTCTTCAGTCTCATACAAATGCCCATTAAATGGGTATTTAGTCATCTGTGATCATTGTTTATCTCTATGAGCAGTCAATTATCTATCTTTTTTCACACTCTGTAAATCCTCCTGACCTTTACAGTTCTACAAAAGATGAGAGACTAGACCCCTAAAACTTGTTGCTAACACTGTACAAATAATATTCCTTTGGCATTCTTTTTCTTGAAACCAGAGCCATTTAGTCTCTGCAGCTGTTGTGGCTCGAGCTGTTTGCTATTGGCCCTTCTGTGGTGAAAGTAATGCTGATAAGTCTTTAAATGATTTAAATGTGCATTTCAAGACCAAAGTCTTGAAATGCACATTTAAATCATGTCATTTCATTTCTGCTGTGGAAAAGTTGCGATGGGAGTCAATTTAATGTTAAGTGGAACTGGTTTCTCTCACAATCAGGTTCTGTATTGTTAACATTTTTGATGCATAACATATACTGTAATTATGCTTATGATTTCCTAATCATATCTGACAAACAGCTACAGTTCCTCACAACCATACTTGCAAATTCTGCAAATGTGAGAATATATACATTTAACACCAGCGCCATGAAGCCACACACACAAACGCAATCCCCTTTAATTGTCTCAAAGATCAAACAAATAAACTAATGTGCTGCCTTGGTAGCAGTCTGTTGGCCAAAGGTAAGTAGAAGTTAAATTGAAAGTGGGGAGCCACCAAAATGTACCTTCCTCATTCCAACCTAAAACCACTTAACGCTGTTTTTTGGAATTTGCCAATTTCTGATTCATCCACTTGTTCAGTAACGAATGCTGTATTTATGTCTTTAATGCTCTGGCTGACTAACAGCTATTTATCTGCCCTCTTCATCACTCTCAGCCCCAACAAGTGAGCCCATCGGACTCTGCCTCGACGACATCAGTGACACTTCCATCTCGCTGAAGTGGCGGCCGCCTGAGAGGATCGGCACAGCTGAGCTCGAGGGTTATGGGGTTGAGTACTGCAAGGAGGGCAGTAAGTGATAACCATCGGCATGCTTTTGATAAGGAGCATTTCTTTTAATAAAATATATCAACAGAGTTTATACTCGTCAATCAGTTAATCACAGTGAAGGGCAGCAACTATGATCTCCAAATGTCCAAACAGCTCAAACAGGACTTTTAGATTATCACAAACTATTGTCAGTTCGGAGAAGAATGAGAAATTATCTGACAGTAGAAACCCCGCTCGTTGAATAGTTCATGTTTATTTCAGAAAATAGCAACATATCATGTAGCATATTGATGGCCGAAGAGCAAAACCTTCTATCTGAAAAAAACACTTTTTGGAGAATACAAAAAAAATGTTTTTTTGCAGAATGCTATTTGTTAAGGATACTCAATACATAACACAAAATGTAAGAAAACACACCATGTAGATAGGAGGTTCCCCCCACTTTTCCAGAATCATTTTGCAGATAGGAGGTTTTGCACTTTGGCCATCAATATGTCATTCCTCTCTCTCTCATACTTGGTGTCAGCGTATAAATTACATGTTTCTGTTACTTTCAGTCAGGAACTGTTGTTTCCGTTGTTGTGTGTTTCCTGGTCACAGCGGATGAATGGATACCAGCCTTTCAGGGTCTGACTGACCGGACATCCGTGGTCATCAGAAATCTCACCACCGGAGACAAGCTGCAGTTCCGTGTGCGGGCCCACAACATGGCAGGGCCCAGTGCCCCCACCAGTCTGGCTCAACCTGTCACCATAAGAGAGATAATGCGTGAGTATTTATAGATGTGATGACTCTCTGTTTTTTGAGTTTCAACCAATGCATCTAATATGCCAGAATATTTCCTTTAAATTCACCCTTAAGTCTTGAGTTCGAGTTTAATTTCCCGTTATTCCTCTTATTGTGTTTTTACTTTCACAGAACGCCCTAAAATTTGGATCCCTAGAAATCTCCGCCAGACTCTCATCAAGAAAGTTGGAGAAAATGTCAACCTTGTGATAAAATTCCAGGTGCAATATACAGTCTACCTTCTTAAATCATCATCCAAACACTAAGGAGCCTTACTCATGTCTTAATACAGTGTAAACAGCAGAGTGAAACATAAACGAGGCACAAAGACAGTTACTATTCAGGTACAAAACACAATTGACCAGTAATTTTGGTATGTCTGCAAGAAAATTATAATATATTAACTGACATTATGTTGTTACACAAATAATGTTTGATGTGTATATTTAATTTGGCTTTATGCCAAATGTGCTGCCAAGGACATGTCATGTTGGAGTTTTTATGTTTGTGTTCAAAATCTTCAAAAGAGGACAGTAAGATTGTCTTTGTCATGTTGGAGCATGAATACCTGTAGGGGTTGTTGATTTTGATAACATTTTTATATGTAATTTTATTTTGCTTGTCCCACTGGCTGACAAGTTTTTAAACTCTCATATTGTCATATTAATATGAAAAAGCAAAAGGCACCTTCATATTAGATCGAACAAAATGTACAGTTTGCTCTATAGGTAACAGAGAAAAGGTCATGTTTATACCAAGCATGTTAACATAGTCAGACTTGCTTTCATATTAATATGAATCTTTCAATGTTGAATTGGATTGTTTGGCCAGGGTAACTCCTGACCTGTTGTTGGTACAATATGGAAGGTCAGTCACAATGTTTGTACCAGATATCATGGCCAATTTGTCCAAAGGTTTATGTTTCACTAAGGACCGAAGACTACAGCTGTGTTTCCTTGAAAAATCACCATCTGAAATCTTGTGTAAAGTTTGACCTGACACATAGCATCTTAAAGTGAAACCCTTCTCTTCCGGTCATGCAGGGTAAGCCCAGGCCGAAGGTCACATGGAGCAAAGACGGGGAACCTCTAAGCTCGACATTGGTTAGTGTGCGGAACAGCGATGTGGATACCATTTTCTTCATTCGCAAGACAGAGAAAGAACACTCTGGGAAGTATGATCTCAAATTGCAGATTGAGAATATGGAAGACACAGCAAGTATCACACTGCAGGTTGTTGGTAAGCAGGACTGAACACAAAGCTGGTTGAGGGTAGAATAATTCGAGTATTATCATTAGGAATAAATACATGTTCTGTCATGGGCAGTTACTCACAATCCATATCTCTCCTCTGTAGATATCCCAGGGCCCCCTGAAGCACTAAAGATCATGGATATCTGGGGCTTCAATGTCGCACTTGAGTGGAAGCCCCCAAAAGACGACGGCAACTGTGACATAACTGGTTACTGCATTCAGAAAGCTGAAAAGAAGACCATGGTGAGACTCTACACACCATAGGTGTCAATTTCAATGCCCGCGGGACGAATTCGGCCCGCCACGTCATTTTATGTGGTCCACGACAGCTTAAAAGGCACATGAAAGTCTTAAAATTAAAGTCTATGCTGCTTTACAGACATCAGAGACTACATCTCCAACAATGCATATTGATTTTGTGACCTGCTAATGAACGGCATCCTACCGTGAGAAAGCAGTGTTTCCATATTGGCGTTTAACTAAAGACGAGTGATTAATTTGAAAATGATTGACAAATAATCCCAAAATGTCCAAAAAGAGAAAGATTGATGCAGAGGGAAGGCCATTAAAAGAAGATGGAAAAGCAAATGCATGTTTGTGCTTCAAGGAGACAAACCGGTCAGTCTTCTGTGTTATGAAGCTGTGCCATGATGAAGAAGTACAATGTGTGCAGGTGTGCCCCAGACCACATACAGGTATGTGAACAGGTGTGCCCCATTCTTCATACAGGTATGTGAGTAGGTGTGCCCCAGACCACATACAGGTATGTGAGTAGGTGTGCCCCAGACCACATACAGGTATGTGAGTAGGTGTGCCTCTGACCACATACAGGTATGTGAGGAGGTGTGCCTCAGACCACATACAGGTACACTGTAAAACCTAATGAATAAAGTCAACTCAAACCAATTGCCTTGAACCATTTAAGTTAAATAACTCGAATCCTTTTAGTGGAAAAAAATGCTTAAACGGAGTACTTCTAACTCAAGTATTTATTGTTAGGTATACTTAAGTAAATACATGGCTACTACTAACGCCATTCTATGTATTGAACTTAAAACAGTCTGGTTCTTGTGACACATAAACAATTCGTAACACAAATAATTGTACATTTATAAACTTACACCGTTGAATTGCATGCTGGGTACAGCTCGCCCACTTCACAACAAGAAGAAACTCTGTCTTGAGAAGAGACAGACCCTTCCGGTCTGCTAGTTACAATAACGGTGTTATCGGATATTACAGTGTATATTTCTCGGTAACTTTTATAAAATCGAAGCAAAAAAACGTAGATTTACAGAGACCACTTAACGACAGATCAAGGTTCAACTTAGTCTATGAAATACATTTAAACAAATGAGTTAATACAACACATTGGAATTGATAACCATAACTTGAGAGTCTACCAGAAGTTGCTAAATCTCCAAATGACTGAGTCATTATGGCTGCAGTTCACTTATGAGTTCATGTTAGTGTATCACTCAAGTAATGACAACTTTATATGCAATTCAAGTTGGGTAAGCTTACATTCTTTATTAGGATGATCTGGTAGGTTTTACAGTGTATGTAAGTAGGTGTGCCCCAGACCACATCTGTCACACATGTTCTTAGCAACTCACAACTATTTGTTGTTTAATCTTTAATAGAGTAATGTGGCTTTCTTAAGCTTAAATGAAATGAATTTCTGTTGTAATAACAGAGACATTTGCTTACATATTTATATAAATGCATGTACAATAGTTTTACACTTGAATAAAACAATAATCAAATGCAGATAT